>NC_086451.1:18987137-19287137 GCF_028390025.1 Pseudophryne corroboree | reverse complement strand
CCTAGTTAAGGCCCTGTGTGTGTTTCATAGTTGCCTACCCTCCCTCATTCTGCAGGAGACTCCCTGAAATAGTAGCAATCTCCCTCACTCCCTGAATAGTCCCTCAATCTCCCTGAAAAAAAGAGAAATCAGAGATACATACATTCAAATGGGATCATCAGTGCCATTTCCCTGCATTGGTTATAAGGCACAATGATCCCTATGGCTACATGCATTGTAAAGGTTTCTTGTGGCCACTTACAGTACATGGAACCTCTTGTAAAACACAATACACAAAAAAAATCCTGCAAAATATCAGAGTCTTTTCTTCAACAAGTAGATCTTACTAAATTTGGGGCTCATTTACATTTGGATGTAAGTTATTTTCGTGACACGCCTCTCAGATATAGCAGTACATGCCTGCGCTGATAGGAATTACTTTCACAATCTCCCTGAAATGCTTTTTGAAAAGTAGGTAAGTATGGTGTGTTTACTATCATGGTACATCACTGCCATTTGAGGTTTACTGTCACAGACATAACGTGATGTTTTTTCTCTTTGCTATATCCAGCTGAAACTAATTGTATAAGTGTACTATGGGGGTCATTCCGAGTTGATCGCTCGCTAGCAGTTTTTAGCAGCCGTGCAAACACTATGCCACCTCCCACTGGGAGTGTATTTTAGCTTAGCAGAAGTGCCAACAAAAGGATCGCAGAGCGGCGGCACAGTTTTTTTGTGCAGTTTTAGAATAGCTCACTACCTACTCAGCGCTTGCGATCACTTCAGACTGTTCAGTTCCTGTTTTGACGTCACAAACACGCCCTGCGTTCGCCCAGCCACACCTGCATTTTTCCTGGCACGCCTGTGTTTTTCCGAACACTCCCTGAAAACGGTCAGTTGACACCCAGATATGCCCACTTCATGTCAATCACTCTGCGGTCAGCAGTGCGACTGAAAAGCTTCGCTAGACCTTGTGTGAAACTACATCGTATGTTGTAATATTACTTTGCGTGTGCGCATTGCGCCGCATACACATGCGCAAAAGTGCCTTTTTTTGCCTCATCGCTGCACAGCGAACGAATGCAGCTAGCGATCAACTCGGAATGACCCCCTATACCCTGGCGCATAATTAGCTCTGGCAGAGTGTTTGGGCCGTCACCTGCCTGGGATAGAATTAAGCGGCTTACAAAGCTCATTCTGAATTCTATTTTAACTCTTTATTTCAGTTACGTTTTGAAAAAGGGAATGCAATGGCCAATACATCAAACTGCTGAAAAATATATATATTTATATATAGCTGTAATGAGGGTTATATGATCTAATTTCCGCCATATTATGTGCACATTAAAGGGTCATTCCGAGTTGATCGTAGCTGTGCTAAATGTAGCACAGCTACGATCATTCACACTGACATGACAGTGCTGGCCTCCCCCCTCCCCCACAGAAGTGCAAAGGCATCGCACAGCGGCGTTGCCTTTGCACTTCAAGAGTAGCTCCCGACCAGCGCAGCTTTAGCGTGCGGGCCGGGAGCTACTCGTCGCTCCCCTGCCCGCAGCGGCTGCGTGTGACGTCACGCAGCCGCTGCGGCCCGCCCCCCCATTCAGTCCGGCCACGCCTGGTTTGGCCGGACCGCTCCCATGAAACGGCGGACAAACGCCGCCGTGCCGCTCCCCTCCCGCCCAGCTATGGCCTCTGCCTGTCAATCAGGCACAGGCGATCGCAGCCCTGCCATGGCCTTCGGCCGTCTGGCATGCGCCGGCGCACTACGGCACCGGCGCATGCGCAGTAGGGACCGCTCACTCGGTTGCGACAAAAAGCAGTGAGCGAACGGGTCAGAATGACCCCCAAAGATCAGCCTGTATAGGGAGGCCTATTTAGCAGGTACATGGCGGTACTTGAGTGATCTAGAGTGATCTTGTTATCGTCATCTATAATACACCAAGGGGGTCATTCAGAACCGTCCGCTAATGTGGCCCGCAGCGCAGTTTGCCGACGGAGGCAAACTGCGCATGAGCAGCGGCGGCATCGCGGGCACACACATTGCGGTCGCATCTCCGACGTATGCAACTGCAATGTGAATGACAGCGGAGGGCATTCGCGGGGCGGTGACACGGCATGGGGGGGGAGCAGTTTTCGAGGTGGCTGTGTGACATCACTCGCAGCCGCTCCGATTAAAAAAATGGCGGCTGACCATCTGACAGTGCAATCAGGCTGTGCTGCCGGGGTCAACCTTAGTTCCGATACGTCGGCAATCTAAATGTGGATGCAGTGGGAGGCGGCCTCACACATGCTAGGAGGCCTTGCCCTGTGCTTAGCGGTCCCCAGCATGTGAGGAGATGGACGCAGATCTGGATGCGTATGCAGCGCTCTGCGCCCGTCTGTGTATAAGGCCCAGAGACAACATCATTTAATAGTAAGTTTCAGCTGGTCTCCCTGAAAGCTCCAAAATGTACAATGGGGTTCATTCCGAGTTGATCGCACGCTGCCGTTTTTCGCAGCGCAGCGATCAGGTCTCTACTGCGCTTGCATATGCGCCACAATGAATATGCGCTTTGTACGGGTACACAGCGGATCGGTGATGAGCAATGGATTTAGCGAAGAATCCATTCGCACGGACGATCGCAAGGAGATTGACAGGAAGAGGGCGTTTGTGGGTGGCAACTGACCGTTTTCTGGGAGTGTTTGGAAAAACGCAGGCGTGTCCAAGCGTTTGCAGGGCGGGTGTCTGACGTCAATTCCGGGACCAAAAAGGCTGAAGTGGTCGCAGCGGCTGAGTAAGTCCAGACCTACTCAGAAACTGCAGAAAATGTTTTTGCAGAGCTCGGCTGCAAAGCCGTTCGCACACTTGCAAAGCGAAAATACACTCCACCATGGGCGGCGACTATGCGTTTGCACTTCTGCACAGATGCTAAAAGTAGCTAGCGAGCGATCAACTCGGAATGAGGCCCCTCTGACACTAGTGCTCATATGTTTCAAGCAGGCAATTACGTTTTTTGAGGCTACCTTTACATTCACGTGATTAGGAACCTCATGGCGGAGGGGCATCTATAAAAACCACTGTATTTGATACACGCCCCTAAGGAGCAAGGAGAAAAGCTGCCCCCTAGGAGAAGGTAGGAAAGCTGCCGCCCTAGGGGGGTCATTCCGAGTTGATCGCTGGCTAGCTAGTTTTAGCAGCCGTGCAAACGCTATGCTGCCGCCCACTGGGGAGTGTATTTTAGCTTAGCAGAAGTGCGAACGCTTGTGCAGCCGAGCTCTGCAAAAACAGTTTGTGCAGTTTCAGAGTAGCTCTGAACCTACTCAGCGCTTGCGATCACTTCAGCCTATTCGTGTCCGGATTTGACGTCATACACCCACCCAGCGAACGCCCAGACATGCCTACGTTTTTTCAGACACGTCTGCGTTTTTGCAAACACTCCCTGAAAACGGTCAGTTGACACCCAGAAACGCCCCCTTCCTGTCAATCTTCTTGCGACCGTCAGTGCGACTGAAAACTTTGCTAGAACCTGAGCACAACCACAAAGAGCTTTGTACCCGTACGTCGCGTGTGCGCATTGCGGGGCATGCGCAGAAATGCAGATTTTTAGCTTGATCGCTGTTCTGCGAACAACTGCAGCTAGCGATCAACTCGGAATGACCCCCTAGGAGCAGGTCAGAAAGCTGTCGCCAAAGGAGTAGAGAGGAAAGCTACCCCCTAGGCGCAGGGAGGAAATCTGCCCCCCTAGGAGCAGGGCGGAAAGCTGCCCCCTAGGTGTAGGGAGGAAAGCTGCCCCCTAGGAGCAGGAAGGAAAGCTGCCCCCTAGGAGCTGGGAGGAAAGCTGCCCCCCTAGGAGCAGGAAGGAAAGCTGCCCCCTAGGAGCAGGGAGGAAAGCTGCCCCCCCTAGGGGCAGGGAGGAAAGCTGCCCCCCCTAGGGGCAGGGAGGAAAGCTGCCCCCCCTAGGGGCAGGGAGGAAAGCTGCCCCCCCTAGGAGCAGGGAGGAAAGCTGCCCCCTAGGAGCAGGAAGAAAAACTGCCCCCTAGGAGCAGGGAGGAAAACTGCCCCCTAGGAGCCGGGAGGAAAGCTGCCCCCTAGGAGCAGGGAGGAAAGCTGCCCCCTAGGAGCAGGGCGGAAAGCTGCCCCCCCTAGGAGCAGGGAGGAAAGCTGCCCCCTAGGAGCAGGAAGAAAAACTGCCCCCTAGGAGCAGGGAGGAAAACTGCCCCCTAGGAGCAGGAAGGAAAACTGCCCCCTAGGAGCCGGGAGGAAAGCTGCCCCCTAGGAGCAGGGAGGAAAGCTGCCCCCTAGGAGCAGGGAGGAAAGCTGCCCCCCCTAGGAGCATGGAGGAAAGCTGCCCCCTAGAAGCAGGGAGGAAAGCTGCCTCCTAGGAGCAGGGAGGAAAGCTGCTCCCTAGGAGCAGGGAGGAAAGCTGCCCCCCCTAAGAGCAGGGAGGAAAGCTGCCCCCTAGGAGCAGGGAGGAAAGCTGCCCCCTAGGAGCAGGGAGGAAAGCTGCCCCCTAGGAGCAGGGAGGAAAGCTGCCCCCCCTAGGAGCAGGGAGGAAAGCTGCCCCCTAGAAGCAGGGAGGAAAGCTGCCTCCTAGGAGCAGGGAGGAAAGCTGCCCCCCCTAGGAGCAGGGAGGAAAGCTGCCCCCTAGGAGCAGGGAGGAAAGCTGCCCCCTAGGAGCAGGGAGGAAAGCTGCCCCCCCTAGGAGCAGGGAGGAAAGCTGCCCCCTAGGAGCAGGGAGGAAAGCTGCTCCATAGGAGCAGGGAGGAAAGCTGCCTACTAGGAGCAGGGAGGAAAGCTGCCCCCCCCTAGGAGCAGGGAGGAAAGCTGCCCCCTAGGAGCAGGGAGGAAAGCTGCCCCCTAGGAGCAGGGAGGAAAGCTGCCCCCTAGGAGCAGGGAGGAAAGCTGCCCCCCCTAGGAGCAGGGAGGAAAGCTGCCCCCCCTAGGAGCAGGGAGGAAAGCTGCCCCCCCCTAGGAGCAGGGAGGAAAGCTGCCCCCTAGGAGCAGGGAAGAAAGCTGCCCCCTAGAAGCAGGGAGGAAAGCTGCCCCCTAGGAGCATGGAGGAAAGGTGCCCCCTAGGAGCAGGGAGGAAAGCTTGCCCCCCTAGGAGCAGGGAGGAAAGCTGCCCCCCCTAGGAGCAGGGAGGAAAGCTGCCCCCCCCAGGAGCAGGGAGGAAAGCTGCCCCCCCTAGGAGCAGGGAGGAAAGGTGCCCCCAAGGAGCAGGGAGGAAAGCTGCCCCCCTTAGGAGCAGGGAGGAAAGCTGCCCCCCTTAGGAGCAGGGAGGAAAGCCGCCCCCCTAGGAGCAGGGAGGAAAGCTGCCCCCCCCCCTAGGAGCAGGGAGGAAAGGTGCCCCCTAGGAGCAAGGAGGAAAGCTGCCCCCTAGGAGCAGGGAGGAAAGCTGCCCCCTAGGAGCAGGGAGGAAAGCTGCCCTAGGAGCAGGGAGGAAAGCTGCCCCCTAGGAGCAGGGAGGAAAGCTGCCCTAGGAGCAGGGAGGAAAGCTGCCCCCTAGGAGCAGGGGGGAAAGCTGCCCCCCTAGGAGCAGGGAGGAAAGGTGCCCCCTAGGAGCAGGGAGGAAAGCTGCCCCCCCGCTAGGAGCAGGGAGGAAAGCTGCCCCCCTAGGAGCAGGGTGGAAAGCTGCCCCCTAGGAGCAGGGAGGAAAGCTGCCCCCTAGGAGCAGGGAGGAAATGTGCCCCCCTAGGAGCAGGGAGGAAAGCTGCCCCCCCTAGGAGCAGGGAGGAAAGCTGCCCACTAGGAGCAGGGAGGAAAGCTGCCCACTAGGAGCAGGGAGGAAAGCTGCCCCCTAGGAGCAGGGAGGAAAGCTGCCCCCCCTAGGAGCAGGGAGGAAAGCTGCCCCCCCTAGGAGCAGGGAGGAAAGCTGCCCCCCCTAGGAGCAGGGAGGAAAGCTGCCCCCCCTAGGAGCAGGGAGGAAAGCTGCCCCCTAGGAGCAGGGAGGAAAGCTGCCCCGTAGGAGCAGGGAGGAAAGCTGCCCCCCTAGGAGCAGGGAGGAAAGCTGCCCCCCCTAGGAGCAGGGAGGAGAGCTGCCCCCTAGGAGCAGGAAGAAAAACTGCCCCCTAGGAGCAGGGAGGAAAGCTGCCCCCTAGGAGCAGGGAGGAAAGCTGCCCCCTAGGAGCAGGGAGGAAAGCTGCCCCCCCTAGGAGCAGGGAGGAAAGCTGCCCCCCCTAGGAGCAGGGAGGAAAGCTGCCCCCCCTAGGAGCAGGGAGGAAAGCTGCCCCCTAGAAGCAGGGAGGAAATCTGCCCCCCTTAGGAGCAGGGAGGAAAGCTTGCCCCCCTAGGAGCAGGGAGGAAAGCTGCCCCCCCCCCTAGGAGCAGGGAGGAAAGCTGCCCCCCCTAGGAGCAGGGAGGAAAGGTGCCCCCAAGGAGCAGGGAGGAAAAGTGCCCCCAAGGAGCAGGGAGGAAATCTGCCCCCCTTAGGAGCAGGGAGGAAAGCTGCCCCCCTTAGGAGCAGGGAGGAAAGCTGCCCCCCTAGGAGCAGGGAGGAAAGCTGCCCCCCCCCCCTAGGAGCAGGGAGGAAAGGTGCCCCCTAGGAGCAAGGAGGAAAGCTGCCCCCTAGGAGCAGGGAGGAAAGCTGCCCCCTAGGAGCAGGGAGGAAAGCTGCCCCCTAGGAGCAGGGAGGAAAGCTGCCCCCTAGGAGCAGGGGGGAAAGCTGCCCCCCTAGGAGCAGGGAGGAAAGGTGCCCTCTAGGAGCAGGGAGGAAAGCTGCCCCCCTACGAGCAGGGAGGAAAGCTGCCCCCCTAGGAGCAGGGTGGAAAGCTGCCCCCTAGGAGCAGGGAGGAAAGCTGCCCCCTAGGAGCAGGGAGGAAAGGTGCCCCCCTAGGAGCAGGGAGGAAAGCTGCCCCCTAGGAGCAGGGAGGAAAGCTGCCCCCCATAGGAGCAGGGAGGAAAGCTGCCCCCTAGGAGCAGGGAGGAAAGCTGCACTAGACAATTTGAGCTTTTGGGGTGGATCTATTAGATTGTTGGGATGACACTATCCAGATTACGTAGAACTCTGCAGTTTGCTGTAAAGGTAAATCCCCTGTGCTACATACAGTATGGTCTCTAGTTCTTCATACGAGCTGCCTCTGAATATCTGGTGCCCTCAGTCACATGCCTGATGCTAATCAGAGAGAAAACTATTTTCAGAATGAACCGTTGGGTTATAACTGTATTTATGTGATTGCCGTATTCCTTCTTCCTGTGACATCTCAATTTGTTTCTTCCAGGTAGTGAAAACAAGAACAGCGAAGATATACGACCTCTCAGGATACATCCGGTATGTACTACTCTAGTTTCCTGAGTACTTATCTCACATTACAAAGCCTGTGACTATGACAGCGTAAAGCCACTCATATGCAATTGTGTAAAGTGGATACACATCATCCATTATCATCATGGATGACATCACCCATTATCGGAGACCTGCGCAGTAGACTAAAGTCTATTACACAACTACACTGGCGAGGGGCGTAGGGGCCTGCACGAAGAATGCATGCAGGATCCCTCTGCTCTTATCCCGCCCGTGGGCCACCTACCTGTACATGCTTAGGAAACCTCCGTCCAACAAGATCAAATCATATCTCAAATATCTTCCTTTCTTATATGTTCCTGTATCCTATACATGTATGCATGTAGCAGTTATATTTGTGTTTTTTTCAGCAATACATTTTTATTGATGTTTTAAGTACATAGGGGAAACAGAAAAATGAACAGGAGGGATGGGGGGAGGGAGCAGAACATGGGAGGTTACGGCAATAGTCGATGGTATACAACAGGCAGGTGTTAAATACAGTGGTGCAAGTAGAAAAAAGGTCTTAGCTGTACCGTGTGCGCTCGCCAAAACATGGGTGTGGCCACATGTCACACGGGGCGTGGCCGATTAAAATGGGGGCATGATACACATATGCCCCCAATAGTGCAGTGCCGGCTACACATATGCCCCCAATAGTGCCAGATACACATATGCCCCCAATAGTGCCAAATACACATATGCCCCCAGTAGTGCCAAATACACATATGCCCCCAATAGTTCCAGATACACATATGCCCCCAGTAGTGCCAAATACACATATGCCCCCAATAGTGCCAAATACACATATGCCCCCAGTAGTGCCAAATACACATATGCCCCCAATAGTGCCAAATACACATATGCCCCCAGTAGTGCCAAATACACATATGCCCCCAATAGTGCCAGCTACACATATGCCCCCAATAGTGCCAGCTACACATATGCCCCCAATAGTGCCAAATACACATATGCCCCCAATAGTGTCAAATACACATATGCCCCCAATAGTGCCAAATACACATATGCCCCCAATAGTGCCAGAAACACATATGCCCCCAACAGTCCCAGATACACATATGCCCCCACGGTGCCAGATATGCCCCCAGTGCCAGATACACATATGCCCCCAATAGTGCCAGATACACATACTGTATGCCCCTAAAGTGCCAGATACACATATGCCCCCAATAGTGCCAGATACACATACTGTATGCCCCTAAAGTGCCAGATACACATATGCCCCCAATAGTGCCAGATACACATACTGTATGCCCCTAAAGTGCCAGATACACATATGCCCCAAGTAGTGCAGAGCCAGATACACATATGCCCCCAACAGTCACAGATACACATATGCCTCCACAGTGCCAGATATGCACCCCACAGTGCCAGGTACACACATGCCCCCAACACCACAGTGCTGCTCACCGCAGCTGCTCTGGCTGCTGCTGTGTGTGTCAGGGGAGGAAAGCACAGCGCGTGCCTCTCCTGCCCCTCAGTGGTCAGTCCGGTGGCAGAGTGTAGGATCTCAAAACAGTTGCGGGTTCATGAGCCAATCTGAGCCCACGGAACGCCAGACAATCAGGAGCCGCCACTACCGGTCCGCAAGCTCTGATTGGCTCATGAACCGGTGGCTGGTTTGAGATCCTACACGCTGTGACATAGCAATGAGGGGCAGGAGAGGCGCGCGCTGCGGTCTCCTTCCCTGACACACAACAGCAGTGGCTGCAAGTACAGGTGGACGGTCGGTAGAACTGCGTACCGGCTGTCGATTTCTTACCGGTAAGCAGTACTGCCCCATACCGCCATACTTGCAGCACTGGGTATATATCTATATTGGGTGCAGGGGGGGCAACACCACACACCCTGCACCCACTCACAATCCTCTCTGTTGGCTCCACAGATGTCACAGGGAGCGTACCGCAGGCGCCATGTTTCCGGAGATCTGCACAAGCGCATTACACTCTGGTACAGACCTAGAGTATACTGGGGAATCCACCGGCGAGAGGAGAGTGGGTATACGGAGACTGGGAAGGGGGGGGCACACCGCACCTTAATACTTTCGTTTCCGGAGTCCCATGTCCGATGCTGCAGCCACGCTAAAAATCATAGCCAAAATGTTTCCAGAGACCTGCGCATGCGCAGTACACTCCAGCGCAATGCTGGAGCCTATTGAGCCAGGGAGAATAGGGGACCCACCTCCAGTCTGCACTGTTAAAACGCCCCTAATAGGAGGGATAGTTATATTAAAAACACCTCAGTGCAGATAGATAATAATCTGGGAACCACTGCAAATATTAATACATATAGGCCTATATATATCTGGCTGCAGTTTAACCATCAGCAACTGTCTGAGTTGAGTGCTCCTGGTTTCCAGCCAATTAGTTTAGCAGCCCCCCCCCCCCCCCCCCCTATTGGTTGTGTGTTGATCCCCAATTCATACAATGGAAACCAGGTTTGGAATAATTTGTGTTCCTCCTCCTTCCAGGCTTGTTCACCCGTTCGAGACACCAGATCTTGTCACTGTTCCGATTGATCAGGGAAACTCTGATTATTTCAAGTGGATTGAAGAGGTTTTGCTGGAGAAATGAGCGTAGTTCGCGGTCTGGGAGAACGTTATAGTATCAGCATTGCAGCCATCAGATGTTATTCCCAGGCACAGCAGACACATCTAGCAAAGGTCTGACTTCATCTACCTGGGAATCTGCTGCCTATAATACCCCTTTCACACCACAAACCTGGGTCCGACTCGGTATTTTGAATCCGGGTCAGACCCGGGTCGGACTCTTTCACACTACACTTTCAACCCGGGTTATTGCAGGGTTGGCTCCTTTTAGCTGAACCCGGGTCAGCAATTAAAACACCATGGATGTCATTTTAAATTGACTTTTTTTGGCTCAGAAAGATGAGGTGTCAGAAGGGGACAAAAGGAGAGGGTGGGGACAGCGCACAGCAGTGCAGGAATCATGGCTGACAGAGCGATATTTTTATGGTTGGTTCTAAATCGGAGTGGGAGAAGAGACCTTCTGACGTCACTAGGGGAGGAGCCACGTCACAAGGGGGAGGAGCTATGCCCGAACAGGGTACCCGAAAAGTACCCTCACGGGCTTGCTTCGCTCGCCTCGCTTCGCTCGACACCTGATTACTAAAGGTAATGGTTGGTGGCGTGGATAGTAGAGGAACTATCCCGTTGGCCTAGCTCCTCCCCCTTGTGTCATGGCTCATCCCCCTGACATAAAAGGTCCAAAGACCACTTGAATCTAGCATCAACCATCTTTTTATACACAATTGCATTTTTAACTGTTCCAGTAATATACCTCACAACTGTCCCAATTTTCGTAAGACAGTCCTGTTTTATGTGGACTGTCCCAGTGTCCCACCCACGGGCCGCAGTGTCCCGCGATGTGTGTGTGTGAATGTTTAAGGGGGGGGGGGGCATTTGGGAGGTTCCTGTCACAGCTGCTCTGCTTAGCAGGTGACAGAGGGAGAGGGGGCATGCCAGCAGCTCAGAGCGCGCTAGGCACGCCCACACAGTGACTGTGCAAGGGGGCGTGACTTGCGACCTCGGCTCTGCCATGCCCCTTCATATAGGCCATACCCACTTTTTGAGCGCATGCCAAGGTCCCTCTTTGTACTTTTAATAAGTTGGGAGGCATGCAGTAAGCTGCCTAGCAATCTCTAGTTCTTAATGCTCTCTCCTGTGTAGCAGGGCTCAGGATGATGACATCATCAAGGCACACAAAGAATAGCCAATCATTTTACATGAATGCAGGGTTGAATAAGCCGGGTTGGACTACACTCACAAAAATATCCCGGGATATTGCACATGAACACGCATCATCCCGGGATTTTTCTCAGTGTGAATGGGTACAGGGACAATTTCCCAGGACGAGCATCCCGGCATTTCATCCCAGGTGTCGACCTGGGTTGAATCCGGGACCGTCCCGGGAAGCTGTGTAGTGTGAAAGGGCCCGTCCCGAGATTCACTACCCAGGACTGTTAAAAGCCCTCGGATTGGAGCTTTCTTGGGCTTGTCACCCATTGTCAGCAGCCCGGCTGCCCGCGCCAAGCTCTCCCCTCGCAGGCTCCGGGGATACGGTGCGGCAAGGCCCGGCGATTTAGCTCCTAGTCCCTGTTCTGGTGTAAACCGTGTGCGGCAGGCGGGGGTTCCTGAGGCAGGGTGCGATGTGCTGCATTACCCCGGGCTGTACGCGCCGAGTGTCCGGGACGTGTGCCCCCGGGTGCCCGGTATCTGCCAGCCGTGGGGTCAGCTGGGAACGGTAGGGGGCAGCCAGAGGGAGTGCTCGGTGCCCACTGCTAGCGGGAGGGGGGACCTGCCCTGTGCACGCCGCAGCCTCCCCTTCATTGTCTCCGCGCGGCACTGCTGGGCATGTCTTCGATGCCTCATATGCCGCATCCCCGGTGCCTCATCCCTGGCAGCCCGGTACGCCCCATCCCCGGGAGCTCTGGCCGCTGTGAGGGGTGGCAGCAGGCATGTGGGTGACACTGAGCATATATACAGTGTTGCTGCATGCCGTATGGTTATAGTGCATGTTGCAGGGATATCCCGGGATCAGAGTAAATGGGGCTGTCCCGGGTCGATCCCAGGTCTTAGTGCAGTGTGAAAGGGGTCAGTCCCGGGAATGCATCCCGGCTGTGTGAGTGTAAAAGGGGTATTAGAGTGCACATTGACCCGGGTCGGACCCGTGTATAACACTGCTTTTATACCGGGTTGAAATGCAGGGTTACTCGACCCGGGATATTCAAAAGTGGTGCTTTTAGATTGCACCTCGACCAGGGTCGAGCTGGCTCGCCACGGCAATATCCCAGGATATATTTGCGGTGTGAAAGGGGTATTATTAGGCTTACCATATGTACTATCCCTTTAAGCCGGGACACTCATTAATTACACAAGTTCTGTGGCTGGCTGACTTCAAGCCTGCATTTCACCTGGCTTTAAGCAGCCCCAGAACCTGTGTAATCCATGAGTGTCCCGGTTTAAAGGGATAGTATGGTAAGCCTACTTATAATGATTTCTTGGATCATCAATGTCACCCGGGTGGGGGCTCTTGGCCTTATGGAGCATGCTGGACAAAGTGCGCCTGGGACAGGAGAGATTAGCCGCCCGTGTTTCCTCCAGCTCCAGGTGGTCCAGATGGTATCTGGATGGAAGAGAATGTGGAATATGACCATCAGATCCGAGAGTGAAGAGGAAATAGGCTGTGGGTGCTGGGTGTGCACAGAGTAATGAAAGGAGGAGAATGGACGAAGAACAATAAGTATGATGGAAACAAAGAAGAGGAAAGCAAGCAAATCATCAGTGATCAGTAAAGGTGTCACACACTAGTCACACCTGTGCCTTACACCTGTATCACAATACATTAGTAAGTTTGTTTCTGGACTTATTATGGTCACAGATTTATAAGGCACCACCGTGCGCCACACCCCTGGACAGTGGGGATAGCAGGACATACTGTACACAGACGGGGAGGTTCTGCTCCAGAGGGGATGCGCCGAGTGAGCAGCAGCGGGCTTTTGTATTTTATTATATAATAAAATTGCTGATGTTATTAAAATACTGGAGGGGAGATGTATCAAACCTTTGCACAAGATGAAGTGGAGAAGCGGTCCATAGTGACCAGTCAACTTTCCAGCTATCATTTATCTGGCACAGTTTATAAAATGACAGTTAGAAGAGCATGTCCGCCGCAGTGTATTATGCTGGTGATATATATAAATCTAAAGCCATCAAAACACTGCATGTGGATGTTGTGCCCAGCAATGTGACCTTTTGTCATATTAAATCCCCCGTAATAACATTCTGTCCTTGTGTTCTTAAACAAGTGACAGGTCAGGTTTGGTTTTTATACTGCTGATTGTGTGGTTTACCGTAAAACCGACTATAAACATTACTATTTTTTCTAATATATATATTTTTTTTTAACATGCATCGACAGATCTGTTGACAAATGGGATTAAAAGTCTGGTACATAAAAGACACGAATTTCTGTTGTGAAAATATATCAAACCTTTTATTGATAAACACAGCGAAACGCGTTACACCCGGTGAGATCACACATTTTAATTGATTGTGAAACAGACGGTCTCTCTTTTTGCCAATTTAATAGACAAAGGTAGAAAAGGAGAGAGGAAGGAATCTGTACAGTCACTACATATATAAGGTAACGGATATTTAAAGCGGCGACTATGAGGAAAAGAGCAAATTTAGAGATGAGAAATATTTTGATGATAATGTCTGCTTTGGCTCTTCAGGGTATACGGTACGATAACATACTGTACAGCCAAACATCGATTGTCAAACTTGACGATTATTTAAATGCCTGGTGAAAATGAATATATATATATATATATATATATATATATATATACACACACACACACACACACACACACACACACACACACACAGGTATGTATATATATATATATATATATATATATATATATATATATACACACATATATATATATATATATATATATACATATACACTATCGCAGCTATGACTGCTGGTCCGGACATCACACCAGACATCACAAGGGTTTCATAATTAATGAACTAACACAGGAACTTTGCGCCAGTTAATTGTCTTTCTAAGTGGGCGATAGTTGCATATTAAACCAAGAGGTCTATTTACTAAGCTTTGGATGGAGATACAGACCCAACCAATCAGCTCCTAACTGCCATCTTACAGGCTGAGTTTGAAAAATGACAGTTAGGACCCGGTTGGTTGGGACTTTACCTCCGTCCACTTTATCTCTCTCCAAGGCTTAGTACAGTGGATCTCAAACTCGGTCCTCAGGACCCCACGCGGTTCACGTTTTCCATGTCACCCGGCAGCTGCACTGTGTATCACCAACTGTCACAAAAATCTACATGCGACCTACAAAACATGAACCGTGTGGGGTTCTGAGGACCGAGTTTGAGAACCTGTGGCTTAGTAAATAGACCCCCTAGGTCTCTAATGCTTGTGCATTTTAACAAATGTATTGGTGTTTATTAGCCAAGTGCTGTTCTAATAGATGTAGTTTATATATATTTATATATAGATTTTCATATATATATATTTTACAGTATGTATCTAGAACATTATGTGAAAGTTTTATATAATGTATGGCTTCATTGTTCTAGCATCGCTTTGTGCTTTTCATCAATGCATTCTACATATAATCAGTTGAAGTTTTATATCACTCTTCTGGAACAGGAGATATATCTCCTCTGTGGTTTCAGTTGTAATAAATACATAGAGGGGCAGAACGGTGTCATATGCAGCACAAAGAAGTAGCACATCTACGATCAGCTTCCCTGACACGTGGGGGGACGCCCAGCACAGGGCTAGTCCGCCCCGCATGTCAGGCCGCCCCCCCCCACACAAGTACAAAAGCATCGCACAGCGGCCATGCTTTTGTACTTCAAGAGTAGCTCCCCACCAGTGCATGTCCTGCGCGCTGGTAGGGAGACACTCGCTGCTCAGGTCGCAGCGGCTGCGTGTGATGTCACCCAGCCGCTGCGAACCGCCCCCTCAACAGTCCGGGCACGCCTGCGTTGCCCGGACCGCGCCCCTAAACGGCGGCCGAACGCCACCGGCCCACCCCCTCCCGCCCAGCGACCACGCAGAGGCAATCGCAGGGCTGAGACAGACGTCTGCTGTCTGGCATGCACCGGCGCACTTCGGCGCCGGCACATGCACACTTCAGACCTGATTGCTGCTGTGTGACCGATCAGGTCTGAATCAGCCCCTCTGTGTAATGATTTAAAAACATTCCTGAAAAGCACAGAGCCAAAAAATAAGATTTTACTCACCGGTAAATCTATTTCTCGTAATCCGTAGTGGATGCTGGGAACTCCGAAAGGACCATGGGGAATAGCGGGCTCCGAAGGAGGCTGGGCACTCTAGAAAGATTTATGACCACCTGGTGTGCACTGGCTCCTCCCACTATGACCCTCCTCCAAGCCTCAGTTAGGACACTGTGCCCGGACGAGCTGACATAATAAGGAAGGATTTTGAATCCCGGGTAAGACTCATACCAGCCACACCAATCACACCGTACAACTCGTGATACTATATCCAGTTTGACAGTATGAAAACAACTGAGCCTCTCAATAGATGGCTCAACAATAACCCTTTAGTTAGCAATAACTATTTACAAGTATTGCAGACAATCCGCACTTGGGATGGGCGCCCAGCATCCACTACGGACTACGAGAAATAGATTTACCGGTGAGTAAAATCTTATTTTCTCTAACGTCCTAGTGGATGCTGGGAACTCCGAAAGGACCATGGGGATTATACCAAAGCTCCCAAACGGGCGGGAGAGTGCGGATTACTCTGCAGCACCGAATGAGAGAACTCAAGGTCCTCCTCAGCCAGGGTATCAAATTTGTAGAATTTTGCAAACGTGTTTGCCCCTGACCAAGTAACAGCTCGGCAAAGTTGTAAAGCCGAGACCTCTCGGGCAGCCGCCGAAGATGAGCCCACCTTCCCTGTGGAATGGGCTTTCACTGATTTAGGATGCGGCAGTCCAGCCGCAGAATGCGCCTGCTGAATCGTGTCACAGATCCAGCGAGCGATAGTCTGCTTAGAAGCAGGAGCACCCAGCCTGTTGGGTGCATACAGGATAAACAGCGAGTCAATTTTCTTGACTCTAGCCGTCCTGGAAACATAATTTTTCAAGGCCCTGACTACGTCCAGTAACTTGGAATCCTCCAAGTCCCTAGTAGCCGCAGGCACCACACTAGGTTGGTTCAAGTGAAAAACTGATACCACCTTAGGGAGAAACTGGGGACGAGTCCTCAATTCTGCCCTCTCCATATGGAAAATAAGATAAGGACTTTTATATGACAAAGCCGCCAATTCTGATACACGCCTGGCCGAAGCCAAGGTCAATAACATGACCACTTTCCGCGTGAGATATTTTAGATCCACGGTTTTTAGTGGTTCAAACCAATGTGATTTTAAGAAACTCAACACCACGTTGAGATCCCAAGGTGCCACTGGAGGCACAACCGGGGGCTGAATATGCAGCACTCCTTTTACAATGTCTGAACTTCAGGTACTGAAGTTAATTCTTTCTGGAAGAAAATCGACAGAGCCGAGATCTGTATCTTAATGGAGCCTAATTTTAGGCCCATAGACACTCCTGCTTGTAGGAAATGCATAAAATCGACCTAGTTGAAATTCCTCTGTTGGGGCCTTTTGTGGCCTCACCCCAAGCAACATATTTCCGCCATATGCGGTGATAATGTTTTGCAGTTACATCTTTCCTGGCTTGAATCAGCGTAGGAATGACTTCCTCCGGAATGCCCTTTTCCTTTAGGATAAGGCGTTCAACCGCCATGCCATCAAAACGTAGCCGCGGTAAGTCTTGGAACAGACAGGGCCCCTGCTGCAGCAGGTCCTGTCTGAGCGGCAGAGGCCATGGGTCCTCTGATATAATTTCTTGAAGTTCTGGGTACCAGGCTCTTCTTGGCCAATCCAGAACCACGAGTATCGTTCTTACTCCTCGCCTTCTTATTATTCTCAGTACCTTTGGTATGAGAATCAGAGGGGGGAACACATAAACTGACTGGTACACCCACGGTGTTACCAGAGCGTCCACAGCTATCGCCAGAAGGTCCCTTGACCTGGCGCAATATCTTTTATAGCTTTTTGTTGAGGTGGGACGCCTTCATGTCCACCTGTGGCCTTTCCCAATGGTGTACAATCCTTTGGAAGACTTCTGGATGAAGTCCCCACTCTCTCGGGTGGAAGTCGTGTCTGCTGAGAAGATCTGCTTCCCAGTTGTCCACTCCGAGAATGAACACTGCTGACAGTGCTAACACATGATTTTCCGCCCATCGGAGAATCCTTGTGGCTTCTGCCATCGCCATCCTGCTTCTTGTGCCGCCCTGTTGGTTTACATGGGCGACTGCCGTGATGTTGTCTGATTGGATCAGGACCGGCCTTTTGAAGCAGAGGCCTTGCCTGACTCAGGGCATTGTAAATGGCCCTCAGTTCCAGAATATTTATGTAGGGAAGTCATCTGACTTGACCAAAGTCCCTGGAAGCTTCTTCCCTGTGTGACTGCCCCCCAGCCTCAAAGGCTGGCATCCACGGTCACTAGGACCTAGTCCTGTATGTCGAACCTGCGGCCCTCTTGAAGATGGGCACTCTGCAGCCACTACAGTAGAGATACCCTGGTCCTTGGAGACAGGGTTATCAGCCGATGCATCTGAAGATGTGATCCGGACCACTTGTCTAACAGGTCCCCCTGAAAAGTTCTTGCATGGAACCTGTCGAATGGGATTGCTTCGTAGGAAGCTATAATTTTTCCCAGGACTCGCGTGCAATGATGCACCGATAACTGTTTTTGCTTCAGGAGGTCTCTGACTAGAGATGACAGCTCCATGGCATTCTCCTCCGGGAGAAACACTTATTTCTGGTCTGTGTCCAGAACCATCCCCAGGAACAGTAGACGTGTCGTAGGAAACAGCTGTGTCTTTGGACTGTTTAGAATCCAACCGTGCTGTTGTAGCACTTTCCAAAATAGTGCTACCCCGACTAGCAACTGCTCCTTGGACCTCGCCCTTATAAGGAGATTGTCCAAGTATGGGATCATTAAAAACTCCCCTTTTTCGAAGGAGTATCATCATTCCGGCCATTACCTTGGTAACACCCTCGGTGCCATGTACAGTCCAAACGGCAGAGTCTGGACTTGGTAATGGTAATCCTGTACCACAAATCTGAGGTACTCCTGGCGAGGATAGTAAATGGGGACATGCAGGTAAGCATCCTTGATGTCCCGGGATACCATGTAATCCCCCTCGTCCAGGCTTGCAATAACCGCCCTGGGCGATTCCATCTTGAACTTGAATTTTTTTATGTATGTGTTCAAGGATTTTAAATATAAAAAAGGGTCACACCGAACCATGCGGTTTCGGTACCCCAAACCGTGTGGAATAGTAACCCCGTCCTTGTTGAAGTAGGGGCACCTTAAGTATTACCTGATGGGAATACAGCTTATTAATTGCCTCTAGCACAGCCTCCCTGCCTGCCTGAGGGAGTTGTCGGCAAGGCATATTTGAGGAAACGGCGGGGGGAAGACATCTCGAATTCCAGCTTGTACCCTTGAAATACTACTTGAATGAAACAGGGATCCACCTGTGAGCGAGCCCACTGATCGCTGAAATTTTTGAGACGGCCCCCCACCGTACCTGGCTATACCTGTGGAGCCCCCGCGTCATGCTGTGGACTCAGAGGAAGCGAGAGAAGAATTATGATTCTGGGAACAGGCTGACTGGTGCAGCTTTTTCCCTCTTCCCTTGTCTCTGTACAGAAAGGAAGCGCCTTTGACCCGCTTGCTTTTCTGAAGCCTAAAGGACTGTACCTGATAATACAGTGCTTTCTTAGTCTGTGAGGAAAACTGAGGTAAAAATATTTCTTCCCAGCTGTTGCTGCGGATACGAGGTCCCAGAGACCATCCCCAAATAATTCCTCACCCTTATAAGGCAGAATCTCTATGCGCCTTTTAAAGTCAGCATCACCTGTCCAGTGACAGGTCTCTAATACCCTCCTGACAGAATGGACATTACATTCATTTTGGATGCCAGCCGGCAAAATATCCCTCTGTGCATCCCTCATATATAAGACGACGTCTTTAATATGTTCTCATGTTAGCAAACTAGTATGTTTGACAGGGTCACCGACCACGCTGCAGCAGCACGCTCTGCAGGTTTCAGTCTAGTACCTGAGTGTGTAAATACAGACTTCAGGATAGCCTCCTGCTTTTTATCAACAGGTACCTTCAAAGTGGCTGTTCCTAAAACGGCAGTGCCACCTATTTTGACAACCGTGTGAGCGCCTTATCCACCCTAGGGGATATCTCCCAGCGTAACTTATCCTCTGGCGGGAAAAGGTACGCCATCAGTAACTTTTTTGAAATTACCAGTTTCATATCAGGGGGAACCCACGCTTCTCACACACTTCATTCATTCATCTGATGGGGGAACAAAACACTGCCTGCTTTTTCTCCCCAAACATAAAAACCCATTTTTAGAGGTTAATGTCAGAAATGTGTAACACATTTTTTATTGCCGGGATCCAGTCACGGATGTTCCTAGTGGATTGTGTATATGTCTCAACCTTGACGACACTGGAGTCAGACTCCGTGTCGACATCTGTGTCTGCCATCTGAATGAGCGGGCGTTTTTGAGCCCCTGATGGCCTTTGAGACGCCTGGGCAGGCGCGGGCTGAGAAGCCGGCTGTCCCACAGCTGTTACGTCATCCAGCCTTTTATGTAAGGAGTTGACACTGTCGGTTAATACCTTTCACCTAACCATCCACTCTGGTGTCGGCCCCACAGGGGGCGACATCACATTTATCGGCATCTGCTCCGTCACTATATAAGCCTCCTCCTCAAACATGTCGACACAGCTGTACTGACACACCGCACACACACAGGGAATGCTCTGACTGAGGACAGGACCCCACAAAGCCCTTTGGGGAGACAGAGAGAGAGTATGCCAGCACACACCAGAGCGCTATATAATGTGGGGATTAACACTATAACTGAGTGAAATTTCCCCAATAGCTGCTTGTATATACAATATTGCGCCTAAATTTAGTGCCCCCCCTCTCTTTTTAACCCTTTGAGCCTGAAAACTACAGGGGAGAGCCTGGGGAGCTTTCTTCCAGCTGCACTGTGAAGAGAAAATGGCGCCAGTGTGTCTGAGGGAGATAGCTCCGCCCCTTTTCCGCGGCCTATTCTCCCGCTTTTTTATGGATTCTGGCAGGGGTATTTACCACATACATAGCCTCTGGGGCTATATATTGTGGTATTTTTGCCAGCCAAGGTGTTTTTATTGCTGCTCAGGGCGCCCCCCCCAAGCGCCCTGCACCCTCAGTGACCGGAGTGTGAAGTGTGCATGAGGAGCAATGGCGCACAGCTGCAGTGCTGTGCGCTACCTTGGTGAAGACTGATGTCTTCTGCCGCCGATTTTCCGGACCTCTTCTTGCTTCTGGCTCTGTAAGGGGGACGGCGGCGCGGCTCCGGGACCGAACACCAAGGACTGGGCCTGCGGTCGATCCCTCTGGAGCTAATGGTGTCCAGTAGCCTAAGAAGCCCAATCCGGCTGCAAGCAGGCGAGTTCGCTTCTTCTCCCCTTAGTCCCTCGCTGCAGTGAGCCTGTTGCCAGCAGGTCTCACTGAAAATAAAAAACCTAATTCTATACTTTCTATCTAGAGGCTCAGGAGAGCCCCTAGTGTGCATCCAACCTCGGCCGGGCACAAGATCTAACTGAGGCTTGGAGGAGGGTCATAGTGGGAGGAGCCAGTGCACATCAGGTGGTCATAAATCTTTCTAGAGTGCCCAGCCTCCTTCGGAGCCCGCTATTCCCCATGGTCCTTTCGGAGTTCCCAGCATCCACTAGGACGTTAGAGAAAGGTGCATTAATGTATTTAGTAAAAGCTGCAGGAGGACTCGACAGCCAAGCACATTAAAAATATCTGAAGGTGGAACAATGTGTCAGGGGCCGGAACCACAGCCACCAAGACCTAATACTAAGGGGCAGGGGCACAGTTCGTTGTGAAGACGGGCCTTATACAGAAACTGTGCCAAGCACCAAAGGGGAGGTGGTTGCACCATCTTGGGGGAGTAATTACACCTGCTTGGTGGGACCAGACCCCACACAAACCCAGGTAATTTGTACCTGTCCTCCCCCTCCTCCGCTCTCAATGCCCCTGGCGGGAGCGGGTCAGTGGTATAAGTAGCACTTATAAACAGGCTTGCCATACTGTCCCTTTAAACCGGGGCACTCATAAATTACACATGTTTTGTGGCTGGCTGACTGCAAGCCTGCATGTCACCTGGTTTTAATCAGCCACAGAACCTGCGTAATCCTTGAGTGTCCCGGTTTAAAGGGATAGTATGGTAAGCCTAATTATAAATTCTTATTTAATAACAAAGTTCAATGAATACACATGAATTTGCAATTAGCAGCAGATCAAATGTCCAAGCAACATATTGTTGTACCAAATAGAAACAATATAGATTTTCCGCGCATTTAGCTTGTGTTCCGCTGCAGTCTGGTTTTTTCCACGAATCCCTTCTCTTCCCATCTCAGTGACCTCATCACTAAATGCCTATGAAAAGCAACAGAGTTTATTGTGCATTCTTACTTTGCGTGTGCACACACTTGCTTAGTGTAACTTCTAGAATAATATAATGCAGCTGTGTGTTAGAAGAGGTTTGTGTATCCGCACCATGTGATTATACTGTACAAAGCCGGACAGTATTTTGTCTCAGGTGCGATCGGTGCACATAAGAAAATTGTAAAAGGTTTTCAAACGTTCTGTTTTCTTGTATAGTAATAATCTGCAGGACAAAAGGCCGTTTCGCTTCAACCGCCCTTGTTACTTGTTTCTTTATAAAACACTGATGTAAATGACAATGTGGAGACCCGGCCCTGATTCTGAGACCGATGCAGGTGGAACTGCACGCTGGATTCGCGGATATCTGCATACTGCGCTAGCAGCAAAAAGAAAAGCAGATTTGTGGAAGGGCAAGCGGACGCCGGTGAAACGTGCGTTGCTGAGGGCAGGATGGTCTTCCACGCACAGTAGCACGGATATTTGGCATACGCGAATGGAGTCTCACATAAGGAAGTAGGCTACCGTGCCTGTATGGTAAAGCATCCGCGGTTGCATCAGACTAAGGATCAGACCCACTATGTGCATTGAGTACAGCTGGACACTGTTATATCCATGCTGATATTATACTAGTTCTGAGCAGCGGAGCGAAGCAACCAATGAGGAACATTTATAAAAAAAAAACAATACTCACGGTAACCTGCATCTTCAAAACTATGCTATAAGTGTGATAGATGTTTTCCGCTATGTCCCTCAGTGACATTGAGCGATGTCCCTCAGTAGCTCCACCCTCTGGTAGGTGGCGTGCTGAGTGATTGGCGCAGTGCAGCGTTGCTTAGAAACCAGTTTAATGTGCACATTTGCTGGATCAGAGGCACCTTCCCTGCTCTCCACATCCATCACCTCGTCTGCCAGTCACTTGCTCCTCAGTCAACGACAAGAGGAAGTGGGCGACAATTTGCTGACAGTCCCTACCCGCTTCCACTTTCCAGTGTCAGAAAAGCGGCTTTGACGGACAGTCGGGAGTCATAGTACGAGGTTATCGCGTTACGCCAGAGAATAAATAACTACTTCCCCTGCCACCCTCTAGATGCTGCCAGGTGGGGAATACATAATGAGGTTAAAAGGGATCACCGCATCCTTCTGCCAGAGGCCAACAGAGATCCAAAAATACAAAACTAAACTGAAAAGTTCCTGTAGCAGCAAAGTTCCTCCGTTCACAGTTTCCAGACTTATCCCAGGAATCCCTCATGCATCAGAAAATTAGGAGACCGGACACTCGAGTGCTGCTGTGCAGCCTTTGTCATGACATATATTTCTTTTTAGTTCCATTACAGGCACAATTTATATGTAACACCTAAACAATATAAAAAAATGAATGCACATAAACCCTCCTATTCACTTTCCTACCAAGCCCAGGGCCCGGCCTTAATGTAGACTTTTCTGAAAGCAAACACCTCCCCCACCCACATCACACCCCTGACAAGATCCAGCCTTTGTTCCCCGTAGCCCAAAAGAAATAAGGCATTAGGTGAGGAGACACAGAGGCTACAACAACATGGAGGCACATTCGTCCACACAGTAGCAATGCACCCAATGCAGCAGCTACAGCCACGTTGTACACAAGGCACCGCCTGTTTATGTAAAAGGCACAAAGAAAATATAGTTAGAAACCTTTATGTCAGTTATATCCTTACATTAGCTTTACATTATATTAAGTACAATAGATTTTACACAGACCTTTTCCGTCAAACCTAATAAGCAGTATATATATCTGATAATAAGCAGCTCATATATTCTATGTCAGCAAACAGGTGGGGGCTTTCCTCATTATGAAAGTGCCCCAGGTACAAAAATAAGTGCTTTAAGGAGTGAGTTTGCATCTATACCATAAGGAGTTATTTCATTCCTTCACAAATAAGAATGACGAGAAGGGTCCACAGCTGCAATCCTGCATAAACTGGGGTCTACAGCAGGAGAACTGCGCCACCTACAGGTAGGAAAACTGAGCAGCAATAATTTACCTGTGGCTTTTGCATGTCATACCTTTCAGTAGACCCCTCTGTGTACCCTAATTCCCCCAGAACCTCTGTCCTGTCAGTTACGTCCGTCGGGCATTTACTAACACTAAACCTGCAGCATAACTCAAACCCTGACTGAGAGAACAGTCACATTGCATATGTACTATAGGACCAGGACCAATATACGGGGACTCTGAAATAATCTGCAATGACCACCATTGCACTATACATATGAGAAAATAGGAAAAGGAAAAATAGGAAATAGGAAAATAGGAAAAGAGATTACACCAGCTCTTTGCTGGTGGAATTCTGTAAAAAAAATAAAATAGTTTTTTGTGCAATCTGCGGGGTCATTCCAATTAGGTGCGACTTCACACGAGAATTCTCCAAGCCAATTAAAATGCCTACTCGCGGTACTCGCAGCGGGGGGTTGCAAATTGTCAGCCATATGCCATTTGAGAGAAGGGCATGAAAAAGGTGGGGTGACCTTCCTAGACCCCAAAAAAGTGACAATTTTGTTTGCAGAATCATACAGAGGCTGTTAGTTTGTATAAGGAAAGTATTGGAGGTATATAAACAGTGTGAAATGTCTGATTTATGCATTAAGAAAACAAAATTGCTAAAAAGCAAACTTTCACATGAAAAAAAAAATGCCAAAAAAAAAAGTAGGAAAAAGAAGCTTTAGGGGTACTTTGAGATAACGTTAAAAAATTCTAAAAAGCAATTGTTTAAAAAATAGACTAATTAAAGTTAGGGTGCATAAAGCAATACAAAAGTTGATTTAGAAGTGATTTGAGGCCATTTTTTAAACACCCCCAAAATGACATGTAATTATTGGACTAATTAAGCTAACCTCTAATTGCCTAATTAGTCATTAGGGAGGGGGGTGTCTTTGGTCCAAGGGGTTCAGCACGGTGTCCCAACATTTTATTCTTAAATAAGGATTTTCCCCACATTTCACCCTCAGTGAGGTGCAAACGGAAAAATATGAGTTTACTCTGCCAGGGTAAATGCGAGTTTCTAATACCCCTTTCACACATGCAGCTATATCCCGTTTTTTTGCACGTAAACATGCATCAACCTGGGATTTCTGCACGCATTAAAGGAAACGACCGACCAGGGTCATGGAGCTGAGACCCGGGAATTTGCCAGCTTGCTAGACCCGGCAAATTCCCGGGTCACATCTGAAAGCAGCAGAATTGGATTGCAACATGAATTTGCATAGAAATCTTCAACTTGCACTTCAGTGGATTGACCCCTGAATGTCTTCGTGTCCCCATCTTTCTTATGGGCGGGGTTAGAGCATGCAACAGACTGAAATGTAAGCAGCAGAAGGAGCCAGATCCTCCAGCAGTACATAGCAGCGCCAGAAGCACCCCATATCCATCCTCCTCTTCTGTTCTCGGCTGCTCAGCTGCCTGCAAGCACTGCAAAAAACCATCTCCTGATTGCCCGCTGCGCTTTAAAGTGCGTGGAGCAGATTGCCGCAGAGCCAGCTATAGGTGCAGCCACTCGGTTCTGATAGACCCGATATATTATTCAATATAGCCGTGTTTCTGGATCGAACCGCTGCTTCTGTAATCTGACGACCTGCTCTGACCTTAAGTCCTGAGGGCAACCATAGATCCGAATGACTACATACATCTATAATGAATTACTGTGAGTTACAGTGCACTTACATTACTCTTAATGTAAGCACATTTATGTGTGCACTGCACATAAACTACATTTTCTGGGGTGGAGTTACTGTCAGACTATAAAAGAACGGCGTCCCTTTGTCCTCACGCCGGCCTCCTCTTTTCGCTTAGCTGGGGACTCGGGCTGGAAGTTCTGTAAGCGTCTGTGTAATTGCAAACATAGGGGCTAATTCATGTTTGTACGTGATGGCCGATTATCCTGAAACGGGGCGATTATGGGCAAAGTGCGCATGTGCCGTGATCGCAATGCACATGCGCAAAAGTAATTCCAGTCTCTTTGGGGCTTACTCATCATTCCTTAAAGTACTTTTGTGTACAGGTCTCTTACGGTGACTTTCATTCATCAAACTTTGCCTGTGGGAAACTACTGTACGCCACCTTCAGACAGCTTCCGTTCCCGAAGCCCAGCGCCTTCCTAAGGGAAGTAGGTCCTGGCTTCGAGGATTCAGACTCCTCTGCCCCTCTGCTCTGCGTCCCCTCCAGCACCGAACATACGTGAACTCAGTGTATGCATGCGCGCTAACACACGTTACCGAATATACCCCTAAATCCCTGATAAGCAAAAGGTGAGGCTGCTGTGAAGATAAGGGAAGCATCTCTTTTATAGCGGGCCAATAATTCCACCAATAAGAAACGTAAATTATAAGAGGGACACTGTGAAAGGGCCTCACGCAGTGTCCCCACGCCGTTCCGACAGCACAGAGCAAGTATAAACGGTTTTCTCCCTGTCATTATTATGCAATGCCTGCGGCATTTGGGACGCCGTCAGCATAGAGCCGGAGGGAGAAGTATAAAAATTATATATCCGGAATAAGCAGCTAGAACAATGTAGAATTCCCTAAAACTATTATATAGCAAAATACAGCGACTGGCCCACTGTAATGGGAGGAATATTCATCTATGGGATATATTGCAGGACTAGGTTATTCGTAACACGAAAAATTCTGCAATGGATGCTAAATTTAAGCAATGACGCTCTAGGGCCCGCTGTGGCCCCACTTATATGTGGGCGGAAGCTATTAACACCCCACCTGAGCGGTGAATGGATTCTTAGGGGCCTCATCTGTAAGGGCTAGCAAACCTTAAACTATTTTATTTTATACACCCCTCGAGTAACGTGCATGGACCACTCCCAGCTGGCAGTCTCCAGTGGCCGCACACTTCTGTCATGGTGTCCTGCAGGCAAGGGCGTAGTTACCATAGGTGCAGGCAGTGCAGCTGCTGTGGGGCCAGAGCTGAGAGGGGCCACCTTCCCTGTCACAGTTACATGTGTTATATACAGGGTGTAGCTACCATATGTGCAGGGAGTGCAGCTGCTATGGGCCCAGAGCTGAGAGGGGCCACCTTCCCTGTCACAGTTACATGTGTTATATACAGGGTGTAGCTACCATAGGTGCAGGGAGTGCAGCTGCTATGGGGCCCAGAGCTGAGAGGAGCCACCTTCCCTGTCACAGTTACATGTGTTATATACAGGGTGTAGCTACCATAGGTGCAGGCAGTGCAGCTGCTATGGGGCCCAGAGCTGAGAGGGGCCACCTTCCCTGTCACACTTACATGTGTTATATACAGGGTGTAGCTACCATAGGTGCAGGGAGTGCAGTTGCTATGGGGCCCAGAGCTGAGAGGGGCCACCTTCCCTGTCACAGTTACATGTGTTATATACAGGGTGTAGCTACCATAGGTGCAGGGAGTACAGCTGCTATGGGGCCCAGAGCTGAGAGGGGCCACCTTCCCTGTCACAGTTACATGTGTTATATACAGGGTGTAGCTACCATAGGTGCAGGCAGTGCAGCTGCTATGGGGCCCAGAGCTGAGGGGCCACCTTCCCTGTCACAGTTACATGTGTTATATACATGGTGTAGCTACCATAGGTGCAGGGAGTGCAGCTGCTATGGGGCCCAGAGCTGAGAGGAGCCAACTTCCCTGTCACAGTTACATGTGTTTTATACAGGGGCGTAGCTGCCATAGGTGCAGGGAGTACAGCTGCTATGGGGCCAGAGCTGAGAGGAGCCAACTTCCCTGTCACAGTTATATGTGTTATATACAGGGTGTAGCTACCATAGGTGCAGGGAGTACAGCTGCTATGGGGCCCAGAGCTGAGAGTGGCCACCTTCCCTGTCACAGTTATATGTGTTATATACAGGGTGTAGCTGCCATAGGTGCAGGGGGTGCAGCTGCTATGGGGCCCAGAGCTGAGAGGAGCCACCTTCCCTGTCACAGTTACATGTGTTATATACAGGAGTGTAGCTACCATAGGTGCAGGAAGTGCAGCTGCTATGGGGCCAGAGCTGAGAGGGGCCACCTTCCCTGTCACAGTTACATGTGTTATATACAGGGTGTAGCTACCATAGGTGCAGGGAGTGCAGCTGCTATGGGGCCAGAGCTGAGAGGGGCCACCTTCCCTGTCACAGTTACATGTGTTATATACAGGGTGTAGCTACCATAGGTGCAGGCAGTGCAGCTGCTATAGAGCCCAGAGCTGAGAGGGGCCACCTTCCCTGTCACAGTTACATGTGTTATATACAGTGTGTAGCTACCATAGGTGCAGGGAGTGCAGCTGCTATGGGGCCCAGAGCTGAGAGGGGCCACCTTCCCTGTCACAGTTACATGTGTTATATACGGGGGTGTAGCTACCATAGGTGCAGGGAGTGCAGCTGCTATGGGGCCCAGAGCTGAGAGGAGCCACCTTCCCTGTCAAAGTTACATGTATTATATACATTTTTGCCATTGGGTAGTATGTAGGGGTCCTTTCAAAATTTTTCCTTGGGGCCTGCAATATATCTAGGTATGCCCCTGGACCTGCTCATTGTAGTGTGGTATAAAATGAACTGGAGGGCATTTGAATGTTATAAATAGAATATGAGCCGGGGCACTGTAATGAGGCACAATATGAACAGGGAGTACTATATAACATAATGTGAATTGGGGGTACTGTGCGGCATAATGTGTACTGGCAGCTCTGAAATGTGACATAGGGTAAACTTAAGCACTACTGCGATTCATAAGGCACTACTATGGGGCATAACATTAAATAAGGCTCTACTATGGTTCATAAAATGAAATAGGGCACTATTATAGGGCATAAAATTAACAACTGCTGCAGAGAAGTGTCTCTCTAGAAGCATTGGGACGGGGGGCCCTTCAAAATGTTGCTATGGGGCCCACAAAGTTCTGGCTACGCCTCTGCCTGCAGGGGTACAATAGTCCTGTCGCCCTTCTCTATAGTCTGTAGACAGTGGAGACTGCCAGCTGTTGGGAGTACCAGCTGTCTGTAGCCCCGCACGACCAATGGAGAGGCAGATATAAAATGAGAATCATTACAGATGAGGTTCACCAGTCAGTAAATCCCGTCTCGCTTTTTCCCGCTCTGTTCTCCATAATCTTTATAATCCTCTCTGCGAAATGCTTCTGCTCCCCAGCACGCGGAGGAGTTTATAAGGGGTGTAGTGAGGTCTTTGGTTCTAAAAAATGTGCCAGTAAGCCTCCCTGCCGCTCAGTTCAGTGTGTGTATTGCAAACAAACGTCAGTAAAAACTGTCAGTAATAAATCCCAAAAAAAGGCCAATCAGCATTTGTACCTTGTATAAGTGCTTTCTTCATATTTGCAGCAATAATTCATGAAAAGTGTCCGAAGCAACTCACCGAGCCTCTCATTACCTACGAGAAAACCTCCCCAGCGTCCTCAGCGAACCTTCCTTTGGTTATTACTAACATACACAATATATACTTCTAGTTATCGATCGGGGTCAATATGGCGTGGTTCCATCCCACTCTACCAGGTACTGGACTTTGCCCTCGGGGGTGATCCTCCGCGCCAGCACTTGGTATTTTTCTCCACACGCCAACCTCCCCGCAGCGCCAAAGTAATTTGTGATGGAGGTTTTGAGGTGAGGCAGAGACCGGTCGTCCTCACTGATGCTTTCAGTCAGGGTTAGGGTGTGACAGCCTAGGCCATTGTCAGGGAAGGCCGAGGTCCGGGTGTACTCTACGGCTTCAGGGCCACAGCCGTTGGCTCTGTCTGAGAGATCCGCGGGCCGCCTCTTCGACTCGAAGGAAGTGTGCAGCTTCGAGGTCAGCTTCCTCTTCCTGCTCCCTACGTGACCTCTGTAAGAAGAAGAGAAGGCTTTAGTATGTAACGGCAATTGTTTAAACACCGCAGGCGGTGACCGCCAACAGCGGCACAGATGATACACCTGCGGATTGAGAATGGCGCCCCCCGCTTACCGCGACTCGTACGACAGGCTGGTGGAGGCAGAGCCGGAGGTGCTGGCCGCATCATTGGAATCCAGATCCGATGTGAAGTTCTGTCCAGAACTAGCACTGAAAGACAATGACATGAGCGACAGTAAGACGGGGAAGCCCTTATTGTATGAGTTACCGTTATATTACGTATGCAGACCCAGCCTGTCCGCACAGCCCCCTCCATTAGGTCACATTTGTATAGCTCTGATAAGAAAGATGGACGCACAATGCAAAACTGGCTATATTATGTGTATAACGCACAAGTGATGCTAATATGCGTATAAACTCCTGCACATAATATATGTATAAACACATGAGTGCTCACTAGGGAAACCTGTGTATTATAAGGAATAATGGCCCCCCCTGCGCTAAATTATTACAGACACGATTTCTGAGATCTATAGAACAATGCTCGTCTGCTGCATTTACAGTGCCTTCTAATATACATAGAAATGGCAGAAGTGGGCGCAATATCACGGGCAGCATGGTGGTGCAGTGGTTAGCTTTGCTGCTTCACTGAAGACATGGGTTAGATTCCGACCAGTGCTACATCTGTGTGGAGTTTGTGTGTTTCCCGTAATTTGGGATTCCTTCAGGTGTTCTGGCCTCCTCCCACAAGCGTACTGCTAGGATATTTGGCTTCTGCCAAAAATAATAAGCCCTAGTGTGTGTACATGTAACAGGGAATAGAGGGGGTAATTTCGAGTTGATCGCAGAAGCAAATTTGTAAGCAGTTGGGCAAAACCATGTGCACTGCAGGGGGGCGGATGTAACATGTGCAGAGAGAGAGTTAGATTTGGGTGGGTTATATTGTTTCTGTGCAGGGTAAATACTGGCTGCTTTATTTTTACACTGCAATTTAGATTTCAGTTTGAACACACCACACCCAAATCTAACGCTCTCTGCACATGTTACATCTGCCCCACCTGCAGTGCACATGGGGGGTCATTCCGAGTTGATCGCTCGCTGCCAATTTTCGCAGCGCAGCAATCAGGTGAAAAAACGACATTTCTGCGTATGCCCCGCAATGCGCACGTGCGACGTACGGGTACAAAGCTCTCTGTGGTTGTGCACAGGTTCTAGCGAAGTTTTCCTTCGTACTGGCGGCCGCAAGAAGATTTACAGGACGGGGGCGTTTCTGGGTGTCAACTGACCGTTTTCAGGGAGTGTTTGCAAAAACGCAGGCGTGTCTGAAAAAACGCAGGCGTGGCTGGGCGTTCGCTGGGCGGGTGTATGACGTCAAATCCGGATACGAATAGGCTGAAGTGATCGCAAGCGCTGAGTAGGTTCAGAGCTACTCCGAAACTGCACAAACTGTTTTTGCAGAGCTCGGCTGCACAATCGTTCGCACTTCTGCTAAGCTAAAATACACTCCCCAGTGGGAGGCGGCATAGCGTTTGCACGGCTGCTAATACTAGCTAGCGAGCGATCAACTTGGAATGACCCCCATGGTTTTGCCCATTAGCTAACAAATTTGCTGCTGCGATCAGGTCTGAATTACCCCCATAGAGTGTAAGCTCCACTGGTTCAGGGACTGATGTGAATGACAGAAAAAGTCTCTGGAAAGCGCTGCAGTATATGTGTGCGCTATATAAATAACTGGCAATAGATAAATAATAAATACATGAACATCTATAGATGATATCGGTCTGAGCGATGAACTTACAGCACAAGTCATACTCATGTGCATCTAACCTCAATGCTTTACTCTCATGTTATATATTATATACTGTATACTGTATATTATATACCTTTTCAGACTTTGGATTTCATCCAGGGTAAAATCAAAGATGCTGGCCAGATGGTGATTTGTGCTCCACGCAGACGTAAAGTCGCTCTGCAACGCATAAAGGGGGGAGTGAGGTTACTGCGCCGCTCCCAGCATCCGGTTATACAGCCGTGCGGACTGAACGGGATATAAGTCAATAAGTAACATGTTCTGCTATAGGCTCCTCCGGCTGTCGCTGCATCACGGGAGCAGGAAGACGCTACAGTCACAGTCCTGACGCTGCCACCACTGTGCCCAGCTGCAGCGGGGTTCACTACGGGTGGCCGGCGGTCGGGCTCCCGGCGACCAGCATCCCGGCGCCGGGAGCCCGACCGCCGGCTTACCGACAGCTTGGCGAGCGCAAATGAGCCCCTTGCGGGCTCGCTGCGCTCGCCACGCTACGGGCACGGTGGCGCGCTACGTGCGCCACACTATTTTATTCTCCCTCTATGGGGGTCGTGGACCCCCACGAGGGAAAATAAGTGTCGGTAAGCCGGCGGTCGGGCTCCCGGCGCCGGTATACTGAGCGCCGGGAGCCCGACCGCCGGCAAACAGAAGACCACCCGCTGCAGCGGACTCTTTGTAATATCTCCCATGAAACGCTGTCATCTATACACAGACAGGACTCATGTATACACAGAGGGGAACCAAAAGCACATCGGACTGAAAAAATAAGAATTTACTTACCGATAATTCTATTTCTCGTAGTCCGTAGTGGATGCTGGGGACTCCGTCAGGACCATGGGGATTAGCGGCTCCGCAGGAGACAGGGCACAAAAGTAAAAGCTTTAGGATCAGGTGGTGTGCACTGGCTCCTCCCCCTATGACCCTCCTCCAAGCCTCAGTTAGGATACTGTGCCCGGACGAGCGTACACAATAAGGAAGGATTTTGAATCCCGGGTAAGACTCATACCAGCCACACCAATCACACCGTATAACCTGTGATCTGAACCCAGTTAACAGCATGATAACAGAGGAGCCTCTGAAAAGATGGCTCACAACAATAATAACCCGATTTTTGTAACAATAACTATGTACAAGTATTGCAGACAATCCGCACTTGGGATGGGCGCCCAGCATCCACTACGGACTACGAGAAATAGAATTATCGGTAAGTAAATTCTTATTTTCTCTGACGTCCTAAGTGGATGCTGGGGACTCCGTCAGGACCATGGGGATTATATTAAAGCTCCCAAACGGGCGGGAGAGTGCGGATGACTCTGCAGCACCGAATGAGAGAACTCCAGGTCCTCCTCAGGCAGGGTGTGCCCCTGACCAAGTATCAGCTCGGCAAAGTTGTAAAGCCGAGACCCCTCGGGCAGCCGCCCAAGATGAGCCCACCTTCCTTGTGGAATGGGCATTTACATATTTTGGCTGTGGCAGGCCTGCCACAGAATGTGCAAGCTGAATTGTACTACACATCTAACTAGCAATCGTCTGCTTAGAAGCAAGAGCACCCAGTTTGTTGGGTGCATACAGGATAACAGCAAGTCAGTTTTCCTGACTCCAGCCGTCCTGGAAACTATATTTTCAGGGCCCTGACAACATCTAGCAACTTGGAGTCCTCCAAGTCCCTAGTAGCCGCAGGTACCACAATAAGCTGGTTCGGGTGAAACACTGACACCACCTTAGGGAGAAACTGGGGATGAGTCCGCAGCTCTGCCCTGTCCGAATGGACAATCAGATATGGGCTTTTTTGAGACAAACGCCGCCAATTCTGACACTCGCCTGGCCGAGGCCAGGGCCAACAGCATGGTCACTTTCCCTGTGAGATATTTCAAATCCACAGATTTGAGCGGTTTAAACCAATGTGATTTTAGGACTCCCAGAACTACGTTGAGATCCCACAGTGCCACTGGAGGCACAAAAGGGGGTTGTATATGCAGTACTCCCTTGACAAACTTCTGGACTTCAGGAACTGAAGCCAATTCTTTCTGGAAGAAAATCGACAGGGCCGAAATTTGAACCTTAATGGACCCCAATTTGAGGCCCATAGACACTCCTGTTTGCAGGAAATGCAGGAAACGACCGAGTTGAAATTTCTTCATGGGGCCTTCCTGGCCTCACACCACGCAACATATTTTCGCCACATGTGGTGATAATCTTGTGCGGTCACCTCCTTCCTGGCTTTGACCAGGGTAAGAATGACCTCTTCCGGAATGCCTTTTTCCCTTAGGATCCGGCGTTCAACCGCCATGCCGTCAAACGCAGCCGCGGTAAGTCTTGGAACAGACATGGTACTTGCTGAAGCAAGTCCCTTCTTAGCGGCAGAGGCCATGAGTCCTCTGTGAGCATCTCTTGAAGTTCCGGGTACCAAGTCCTTCTTGGCCAATCCGGAGCCACGAGTATAGTTCTTACTCCTCTACGTCTTATAATTCTCACTACCTTGGGTATGAGAAGCAGAGGAGGGAAGACATACACCGACTGGTACACTCACGGTGTTACCAGAACGTCCACAGCTATTGCCTGAGGGTCTTTTGACCTGGCGCACTACTTGTCCAGTTTTTTGTTCAGGCGGGACGCCATCATGTCCACCTTTGGTCTTTTCCAACGGTTCACAATCATGTGGAAGACTTCCCGATGAAGTCCCCACTCTCCCGGGTGGAGGTTGTGCTGAGGAAGTCTGCTTCCCAGTTGTCCACTCCCGGAATGAACACTGCTGACAGTGCTATCACATGATTTTCCGCCCAGCGAAAAATCCTTGCAGTTTCTGCCATTGCCCTCCTGCTTCTTGTGCCGCCCTGTCTGTTTACGTGGGCGACTGCCGTGATGTTGTCCCACTGGATCAATACCGGCTGACCTTGAAGCAGAGGTCTTGCTAAGCTTAGAGCATTGTAAATTGCCCTTAGCTCCAGTATATTTATGTGGAGAAAAATCTCCAGACTTGATCACACTCCCTGGAAATTTTTTCCCTGTGTGACTGCTCCCCAGCCTCTCAGGCTGGCCTCCGTGGTCACCAGCATCCAATCCTGAATGCCGAATCTGCGGCCCTCTAGAAGATGAGCACTCTGTAACCACCACAGGAGAGACACCCTTGTCCTTGGAGATAGGGTTATCCGCTGATGCATCTGAAAATGCGATCCGGACCATTTGTCCAGCAGATCCCACTGAAAAGTTCTTGCGTGGAATCTGCCGAATGGAATCGCTTCGTAATAAGCCACCATTTTTCCCAGGACTCTTGTGCAATGATGCACTGACACTTTTCCTGGTTTTAGGAGGTTCCTGACTAGCTCGGATAACTCCCTGGCTTTCTCCTCCGGGAGAAACACCTTTTTCTGGACTGTGTCCAGAACCATCCCTAGGAACAGCAGACGTGTCGTCGGAAACGGCTGCGATTTTGGATATTTAGAATCCACCCGTGCTGTCGTAGAACTACTTGAGATAGTGCTACTCCGACTTCCAACTGTTCTCTGGACCTTGCCCTTATCAGGAGATCGTCCAAGTAAGGGATAATTAAGACGCCTTTTCTTTGAAGAAGAATCATCATTTCGGCCATTACTTTGGTAAAGACCCGGGGTGCCGTGGACAATCCAAACGGCAGCGTCTGAAACTGATAGTGACAGTTCCGTACCACGAACCTGAGGTACCCTTGGAGAGAAGGGCAATTTGGGACATGGAGGTAAGCATCCTTGATGTCCAGGGACACCATATAGTCCCCTTCTTCCTGGTTCGCTATCACTGCTCTGAGTGACTCCATCTTGATTTGAACCTTTGTATGTAAGTGTTCAAATATTTCAGATTTAGAATAGGTCTCACCGAGCCGTCTGGCTTCAGTACCACAATATAGTGTGGAATAATACCCCTTTCCTTGTTGTAGGAGGGGTACTTTGATTATCACCTGCTGGGAATACAGCTTGTGAATTGTTTCCAATACTGCCTCCCTGTCGGAGGAAGACGTTGGTAAAGCAGACATCAGGAGCCTGCGAGGGGGAGACGTCTCGAATTTCCAGTCTGTACCCCTGGGATACTACTTGTAGGATCCAGGGGTCCACTTGCGAGTGAGCCCACTACGCGCTGAAACTCTTGAGACGACCCCCCCACCGCACTTGAGTCCGCTTGTACGGCCCCAGCGTCATGCTGAGGACTTGGCAGAAGCTGTGGAGGGCTTCTGTTCCTGGGAATGGGCTGCCTGCTGCAGTCTTCTTCCCTTTCCTCTATCCCTATGCAGATATGACTGGCCTTTTGCCCGCTTGCCCTTATGGGGACGAAAGGACTGAGGCTGAAAAGACGGTGTCTTTTTCTGCTGAGATGTGATTTGGGGTAAAAAAGGTGGAGTTTCCAGCTGTTGCCAAGGCCACCAGGTCCGATGGACCGACCCCAAATAACTCCTCCCCTTTATACGGCAATACTTCCATGTGCCGTTTGGAATCTGCATCACCTGACCACTGTCGTGTCCATAAACATCTTCTGGCAGATATGGACATCGCACTTACTCTTGATGCCAGAGTGCAAATATCCCTCTGTGCATCTCGCATATATAGAAATGCATCCTTTAAATGCTCTATAGTCAATAAAATACTGTCCCTGTCAAGGGTATCAATATTTTCAGTCAGGGAATCCGACCAAGCCACCCCAGCGCTGCACATCCAGGCTGAGGCGATCGCTGGTCGCAGTATAACACCAGTATGTGTGTATATACCTTTTTAGGATATTTTTCAGCCTCTCAGCTGGCTCCTTGAGGGCGGCCCTATCTGGAGACGGTACCGCCACTTGTTTTGATAAGCGTGTGAGCGCCTTATCCACCCTAAAGGGTGTTTCCCAACGCGCCCTAACTTCTGGCGGGAAAGGGTATACCGCCAATAATTTTCTATCGGGGGAAACCCACGCATCATCACACACTTCATTTAATTTATCTGATTCAGGAAAAACTACAGGTAGTTTTTTCACACCCCACATAATACCCTTCTTGTGGTACTTGTAGTATCAGAAATATGTAACACCTCCTTCATTGCCCTTAACATGTAACGTGTGGCCCTAAAGGAAAATACGTTTGTTTCTTCACCGTCGACACTGGAGTCAGTGTCCGTGTCTGTGTCGACTGACTGAGGTAAATGAGCGTTTTACAGCCCCTGACGGTATTTGAGACGCCTGGACAGGTACTAATTTGTTTGCCGGCCGTCTCATGTCGTCAACCGACCTTGCAGCGTGTTGACATTATCACGTAATTCCTTAAATAAGCCATCCATTCCGGTGTCGACTCCCTAGAGAGTGACATCACCATTTCAGGCAATTGCTCCGCCTCCTCACCAACATCGTCCTCATACATGTCGACACACACGTACCGACACACAGCACACACACAGGGAATGCTCTGATAGAGGACAGGACCCCACTAGCCCTTTGGGGAGACAGAGGGAGAGTTTGCCAGCACACACCAAAAACGCTATAATTATACAGGGACAACCTTTATATAAGTGTTTTTCCCTTATAGCATTTTAATATATATATACATATCGCCAAATAAGTGCCCCCCCTCTCTGTTTTAACCCTGTTTCTGTAGTGCAGTGCAGGGGAGAGCCTGGGAGCCTTCCCACCAGCATTTCTGTGAGGGAAAATGGCGCTGTGTGCTGAGGAGAATAGGCCCCGCCCCCTTTTCGGCGGGCTTCTTCTCCCGTTTTTCTGAGACCTGGCAGGGGTTAAATACATCCATATAGCCCCCAGGGGCTATATGTGATGTATTTTTAGCCAGAATAAGGTACTATCATTGCTGCCCAGGGCGCCCCCCCCCAGCGCCCTGCACCCTCAGTGACCGCTGCTATGAAGTGTGCTGACAACAATGGCGCACAGCTGCAGTGCTGTGCGCTACCTTATGAAGACTGAAGAGTCTTCTGCCGCCGTTTCTGGACCTTCACTTTTCGGCATCTGCAAGGGGGGTCGGCGGCGCGGCTCCGGGACGAACCCCAGGGTGAGACCTGTGTTCCGACTCCCTCTGGAGCTAATGGTGTCCAGTAGCCTAAGAAGCCAATCCATCCTGCACGCAGGTGAGTTCACTTCTCTCCCCTAAGTCCCTCGATGCAGTGAGCCTGTTGCCAGCAGGACTCACTGAAAATAAAAAACCTAACAAAACTTTTACTCTAAGCAGCTCTTTAGGAGAGCCACCTAGATTGCACCCTTCTCGGCCGGGCACAAAAATCTAACTGAGGCTTGGAGGAGGGTCATAGGGGGAGGAGCCAGTGCACACCACCTGATCCTAAAGCTTTTACTTTTGTGCCCTGTCTCCTGCGGAGCCGCTAATCCCCATGGTCCTGACGGAGTCCCCAGCATCCACTTAGGACGTCAGAGAAATACATTTTACGGGTGACCATTACCACGTGCGCTGGCATTCCGTGCCCAGTGAGTGGGAGTTATCAGGAGGACGTATAGAAAACTGTGGACAGGTCTTCAGCAGACACAGAGGAAGTCGCCCCCTCGTCCACTGCACACCCTGCACCCGTTACAGATACAACACTGAGCAGACATACGGCTATATGATGACGGATAGCCGTTCCCATGACGGAAGAACCCCTTACTCCGCACAGATATATAGAAACACAGGGGGATGAGCTGTCAGATGGATGTGGATCATCAAATCGACAATGTTTGGGTCGACCACTATAGGTCGACAGTCACTAGGTCGACAGTTTGAAGGTCAACAGGGTTTCTAGGTCGACAGGGTTTCTAGGTCGACAGGTCAAAAGATCGACATGAGTGGGGGGTTTTGTGTCGTTTTCTGCGTACAGTGACCGGCAAGCCCAATTAGTGCACCGTGTCCCCTCGCTTTGCTCGCCATGCTTCGGGCAAAGTGCCGCACTCCACTGCCGCTTCGCTCGCCACAGATTACCGTTCCAATCGTAGTCCACGTGGATCGTGAAGTATGAAAAAGTTCAAAAAAAGAAGAAAAAAAAAAATAAGAATTTACTTACCGATAATTCTATTTCTCATAGTCCGTAGTGGATGCTGGGGACTCCATAAGGACCATGGGGAATAGCGGCTCCGCAGGAGACTGGGCACATCTAAAGAAAGCTTTAGGACTATCTGGTGTGCACTGGCTCCTCCCCCTATGACCCTCCTCCAAGCCTCAGTTAGGATACTGTGCCCGGACGAGCGTACACAATAAGGAAGGATATTGAATCCCGGGTAAGACTCATACCAGCCACACCAATCACACCGTATAACCTGTGATCTGAACCCAGTTAACAGCATGATAACAGAGGAGCCTCTGAAAGATGGCTCACAACAATAATAACCCGATTTTTGTAACAATAACTATGTACAAGTATTGCAGACAATCCGCACTTGGGATGGGCGCCCAGCATCCACTACGGACTATGAGAAATAGAATTATCGGTAAGTAAATTCTTATTTTCTCTAACGTCCTAAGTGGATGCTGGGGACTCCGTAAGGACCATGGGGATTATACCAAAGCTCCCAAACGGGCGGGAGAGTGCGGATGACTCTGCAGCACCAAATGAGAGAACTCCAGGTCCTCCTCAGCCAGGATATCAATTTTGTAGAATTTTACAAACGTATTTGCTCCTGACCAAGTAGCTGCTCGGCAAAGTTGTAAAGCCGAGACCCCTCGGGCAGCCGCCCAAGATGAGCCCACCTTCCTTGTGGAGTGGGCATTTACAGATTTTTGGCTGTGGCAGGCCTGCCACAGAATGTGCAAGCTGAATTGTACTACAAATCCAACGAGCAATAGTCTGCTTAGAAGCAGGAGCACCCAGCTTGTTGGGTGCATACAGGATAAACAGCGAGTCAGTTTTTCTGACTCCAGCCGTCCTGGAAACATATATTTTCAGGGCCCTGACAACGTCTAGCAACTTGGAGTCCTCCAAGTCCCTAGTAGCCGCAGGCACCACAATAGGTTGGTTCAGGTGAAAACGCTGAAACCACCTTAGGGAGAAACTGAGGACGAGTCCTCAATTCCGCCCTGTCCGAATGGAAAATCAGATAAGGGCTTTTACAGGATAAAGCCGCCAATTCTGACACGCGCCTGGCCCAGGCCAGGGCCAACAGCATGACCACTTTCCATGTGAGATATTTTAACTCCACAGATTTAAGTGGTTCAAACCAATGTGACTTTTGGAACCCCAAAAACTACATTGAGATCCCAAAGTGCCACTGGAGGCACAAAAAGGAGGCTGTATATGCAGTACCCCTTTTACAAACGTCTGAACTTCAGGGACTGAAGCTAGTTCTTTTTGGAAGAAAATTGACAGGGCCGAAATTTGAACCTTAATGGACCCCAATTTCAGGCCCATAGACACTCCTGTTTGCAGGAAATGTAGGAATCGACCCAGTTGAATTTCCTCCGTCGGGCCTTACTGGCCTCGCACCACGCAAAATATTTTCGCCAAATGCGGTGATAATGTTTTGCGGTTACATCCTTCCTGGCTTTGATCAGGATAGGGATGACTTCATCCGGAATGCCTTTTTTTCCTTCAGGATCCGGCGTTCAAAACCGCCATGCCGTCAAACGCAGCCGCGGTAAGTCTTGGAACAGACAGGGTCCTTGCTGGAGCAGGTCCCTTCTTAGAGGTAGAGGCCACGGATCCTCCGTGAGCATCTCTTGAAGTTTCGGTTACCAAGTCCTTCTTGGCCAATCCGGAGCCACGAATATAGTGCTTACTCCTCTCCATCTTATCAATCTCAGTACCTTGGGTATGAGAGGCAGAGGAGGGAACACATACACTGACTGGTACACCCACGGTGTTACCAGAGCGTCTACCGCTATTGCCTGAGGGTCCCTTGACCTGGCGCAATACCTGTCGAGTTTTTCCCAACGGTTTATAATCATGTGGAAGACTTCTGGGTGAAGTCTCCACTCTCCCGGGTGGAGGTCGTGCTGAGGAAGTCTGCTTCCCAGTTGTCCACTCCCGGAATGAATACTGCTGACAGTGCTATCACATGATTTTCCGCCCAGCGAAGAATCCTTGCAGCTTCTGCCATTGCCCTCCTGCTTCTTGTGTCACCCTGTCTGTTTACGTGGGTGACTGCCGTGATGTTGTCCTACTGGATCAACACCGGCTGACCTTGAAGCAGAGGTCTTGCTAAGCTTAGAGCATTGTAAATGTCCCTTAGCTTCAGGATATTTATGTGAAGTGATGTCTCCAGGCTTGACCATAAGCCCTGGATATTCCTTCCCTGTGTGACTGCTCTCCAGCCTCGCAGGCTGGTATCCGTGGTCACCAGGACCCAGTCCTGAATGCCTAATCTGCGGCCCTCTGGAAGATGAGCACTCTGCAACCACCACAGGAGGGACACCCTTGTCCTTGGTGACAGGGTTATCCGCTGATGCATCTGAAGATGCGACCCGGACCATTTGTCCAGCAGGTCCCACTGGAAAGTTCTTGCGTGGAATCTGTCGAATGGGATTGCTTCGTAGGAAGCCACCCTTTTACCCAGAACCCTTGTGCATTGATGCACTGAGACTTGGTTCGATTTTAGGAGGTTCCTGACTAGCTCGGATAACTCCCTGGCTTTCTCTTCCGGGAGAAACACCTTTTTTCTGGACTGTGTCCAGGAACATCCCTAGGAAACAGAAGACAAGTCGTCGGAACCAGCTGCGATTTTGGAATATTGAGAATCCAATCGTGCTGCCGCAACACTACCTGAGATAGTGCTACACCGACTTCCAACTGTTCCCTGGATCTTACCCTTATCAGGGAATCGTCCAAGTAAGGGATAACTAAAATTCCCTTCCTTCGAAGGGATATCATTTCGGCCATTACCTTGGTAAAGACCCGGGGTGTCGTGGACCATCCCTACGGCAGCGTCTGAACTGATAGTGACAGTTCTGTACCATAACCTGAGGTACCCTTGGTGAGAAGGGTAAATTTTGACATGAAGGTAAGCATCCTTGATGTCCCGAGACATCATGTAGTCCCCTTCTTCCAGGTTCGCAATCACTGCTCTGAGTGACTCAATCTTGAATTTGAACCTCTGTATGTAAGTGTTCAAAGATTTTAGATTTAGAATCGGTCTCACCGAGCCGTCTGGCTTCGGTACCACAATAGTGTGGAATAATACCCCGTTCCCTGTTGCAGGAGGGGTACCTTGATTATCACCTGCTGGGAATACAGCTTGTGAATGGCTTCCAAAACTGCCTCCCTGTCAGAGGGAGACGTCGGTAAAGCCGACTTTTGGAAACGGCGAGGGGGAGACGTCTCGAATTTCAATATGTACCCTTGAGATATTACCTGAAGGATCCAGGGGTCTACTTGCGAGTGAGCCCACTGCGCACTGAAATTCATTGAGAACGGGCCCCTACCGTGCCTGAGCTTGTAAGGCCCTAGCGTCATACTGAGGGCTTTGCAGAGGCGGGAAAGGATTTCTGTTCCTGGGAACTGGGTAATCTCTTCAGCCTTTTTCCTCTCCCTCTGTCACGAGCAGAAAAGAGGAACCTTTTGTCCGCTTGCCAACAAAGGACTGCGCCTGATAATACGGCGTCTTATTTTGAGAGGCGACCTGGGGTACAAACGTGGATTTCCCAGTTGTTGCCGTGGCCACCAGGTCTAAAAGACCGACCCCAAATGTCCCCTTTCAAAGGCAATACTTCCAAATGCCGTTTGGAATCCGCATCACCTGACCATTTTACTGGTAGAATTGGACAACGCACTTATACTTGATGCCAGTCGGCAATTATTCCGCTGTGCATCCTGCATATATAGAAATGCATCTTTTAAATGCTCTATAGGCAATAATATACTATCCTTATCTAGGATATCAATATTTCCAGTCAGAGAATCCGACCATGCCAACCCAGCACTGCACCTCCAGGCTGAGGCGATTGCTGGTCGCAGTATAACACCAGTATGTGTGTGAATACATTTTTGGATACCCTCCTGCTTTCTATCAGCAGGATCCTTAAGGGCGGCCATCTCATGAGAGGGTAGAGCCCTTGTTCTTACAAGCGTGTGAGCGCCTTATCCCCCCTAGGGGGTGTTTCCCAACGCACCCTAACCTCTGGCGGGAAAGGGTATACAGCCAATACTTTTTAAGAAATTATCAATTGTTATCGGGGGGAAACCCACGCATCATCACACACCTCATTTCTCAGATTCAGGAAAACTACAGGTAGTTTTTCCTCACCAAACATAATACCCCTTTTTGGTGGTACTCGTATTATCAGAAATGTATAAAACATTTTACATTGTCTCAATCATGTAACGTGTGGCCCTACTGGAAATCACGGTTGTCTCTTCACCGTCGACACAGGAGTCAGTATCCGTGTCGGCATCTGTATCTGCCATCTGAGGTAACGGGCGCTTTAGAGCCCCTGACGGCCTATGAGACGTCTGGACAGGCACAAGCTGAGTAGCCGGCTGTCTCATGTCAACCACTGTTTTTTTTATACAGAGCTGACACTGTCACGTAATTTTCAACAGTACATCCACTCAGGTGTCGACCCCCTAGGTGGTGACATCACTGTTACAGACACTCTGCTCCGTCTCCACATCATTTTTCTCCTCATACATGTCGACACAAACGTACCGACACACAGCACACACACAGGGAATGCTCTGATAGAGGACAGGACCCCACTAGCCCTTTGGGGAGACAGAGGGAGAGTATGCCAGCACACACCAAAGCGCTATATATATATACAGGGATAACCTTATATAATTGTGTTTTTCCCCTTATAGCTGCTGTATGTTCTAATACTGCGCCTAATTAGTGCCCCCCTCTCTTTTTTAACCCTTTCTGTAGTGTAGTGACTGCAGGGGAGAGCCAGGGAGCTTCCCTCCAACTGAGCTGTGAGGGAAAATGGCGCCAGTGTGCTGAGGAGATAGGCTCCGCCCCCTTTTCGGCGGCCTTATCTCCCGTTTTTCTGTATATTCTGGCAGGGGTTAAATGCATCCATATAGCCCAGGAGCTATATGTGATGTATTTTTTTTGCCATGTAAGGTATTTTTATCATGTTTTATTGCGTCTCAGGGCGCCCCCCCCAGCGCCCTGCACCCTCAGTGACCGGAGTGTGAAGTGTGCTGAGAGCAATGGCGCACAGCTGCAGTGCTGTGCGCTACCTTATTGAAGACAGGAACGTCTTCTGCCGCCGATTTTTCCGGACCTCTTCGCTCTTCTGGCTCTGTAAGGGGGCCGGCGGCGCGGCTCCGGGACCCATCCAGGCTGGGCCTGTGATCGTCCCTCTGGAGCTAATGTCCAGTAGCCAAGAAGCCCAATCCACTCTGCACGCAGGTGAGTTCGCTTCTTCTCCCCTTAGTCCCTCGATGCAGTGAGCCTGTTGCCAGCAGGTCTCACTGAAAATAACAAACCTAAACTAAAACTTTCACTAAGAAGCTCAGGAGAGCCCCTAGTGTGCACCCTTCTCGTCGGGCACAGAAATCTAACTGAGGCTTGGAGGAGGGTCATAGGGGGAGGAGCCAGTGCACACCAGATAGTCCTAAAGCTTTCTTTAGATGTGCCCAGTCTCCTGCGGAGCCGCTATTCCCCATGGTCCTTACGGAGTCCCCAGCATCCACTTAGGACGTTAGAGAAATAGGATTTTAGTACCTACCGGTAAATCCTTTTCTCCTAGTCCGTAGAGGATGCTGGGGACTCCAAAAGGACCATGGGGTATAGACGGATCCGCAGGAGCTTGGGCACACTATAAAGACTTAAACTGGGTGTGAACTGGTTCCTCCCACTATGCCCCTCCTCCAGACCTCAGTTAGAAAACTGTGCCCAGGAGAGACGGACATTTCGAGGAAAGAATTTATACTTCAAACACAGTGAGTGTTATACCAGCCCACACCACGAACATACCGCAAGCCATGGCCTTCAACAGAATACCAGCCCACGGTATGAAAACCATACAGCAATATGCTGAGAAAATATGTAACACAACCTGTGTGTCAACCCAACCAATAATAAGAAACCACATGCCACGGCATGAACAACATCAGCAATAGCCTGACAGAGAAGAATCACCACAAAGTGCAACCAAAATCAATAACTGCAGACACAGTACGCACTGGGTCGGGCGCCCAGCATCCTCTACGGACTAGGAGAAAAGGATTTACCGGTAGGTACTAAAATCCTATTTTCTCTTACGTCCTAGAGGATGCTGGGGACTCCAAAAGGACCATGGGGTCTATACCAAAGCTCCAGAACAGGCGGGAGAGTGCGGACGACTCTGCAGCACCGATTGAGCAAACATGAGGTCCCCATCAGCCAGGGTATCAAACTTGTAGAGCTTAGCAAAGGTGTTTGAAACCCAACCAAGTAGCCGCTCTGCAAAGTTAACCCGCTGAGACACCTCGGGCAGCCGCCCAATAAGAGCCCACCTACCTAGTAGAATGGGTCTCCCCCGACTTCGGTCACGGCAATCCAGCCGTAGAGCTAGCACGCCGAATCGTATCACAGATCCAACGTGTAACAGACTGCATAGACGCAGGCGCCCCAAGCACGCTGGGAGCATACCGGACAACCAGAGCCTCTGTTACCCCAAACTGAGCCCAATTGGCGACATAAATCTTCAAAGCCCAGACTACATCGAGAGACTTTGAATCGGCCAATGCTGAAGTTACCACAGGCAACAAAATAGGCAGGTTGTTGATAAACACCGAAAACCCTTTTCGGCAGAACTACTATCCGAATTCTAAATTCTATCCACTTGGAAGATCAAACAGGGGCTCTTGTGAGACAAAGCCGCTACTTCCGACAACCGCCTCGCATGACCACTCTCCAAGAGAGAAAATTTAACACAACCTTTAATAAAGGTTCCAATCAGTGAGACACAAGAAACGCAACACCACGTCAAGATTCCACTGTGCCAATGGGGCACAAATGGAGGTTGGATGTGCAGTACTCCTTTCACGAAAGTCTGAACTTTTTTTTTTTTTTTTTAAGAAAATTTATAAGGCCAAAACTGCCCGGAAACCCAAATACGGTGGTAAGGCTTTGCCGTTACTTCTTTTCTAGCATGAAGAAGTGTGGAAATGACCTCACTGGGAATACCCATTCGGACTAGGATATGGCGTTCAACCGCCACGCCGTCAAACGCAGCCGCGGTAAGTACTGATACACGCCCGGATCTTGTTGTAACAGTTCCTCCCGTAGAGGAAGAGGCCAGGGATCTTATATGAAGAAATCTTGAAGAACTGGATACCAAGCCCCCCTTGGCTAGACCGGAACAATGAGGATCGCCGGAACCTCTGTTCTTCTTACGTTTATCACCTTCAGCAGAGTGAAAGCGGAGGGGACACATATACAGACTGAAAACACCCAAGGTGTCACGAGGGCGTCCACTGCTATAGCTCGAGTGATCCTTGACCTGGAATCCTATTCCTGAGGTCTCTCGTTGAGGCGAGACGCCAACATGCCCAATTGAGACACTGCTCAAAGACTTGTCACTTCTGTGAAACTTCTCCATGACGACAGTCTTTCTCCCGGTTGGAGAGCGCATCTGCAGAGGAAATCTATTTCTCCTTCGTTTACGTCCGGAACGAAGACTGCTAATATAACGTTTACCAGTCTTTCCACTCAGCGGAAAACTATTTCAGCTTCTGCCATTGCCGCTTTGTTCCTTGTTCCGCCCTAGCGACTTACTTACGCCACTGCTGTCAAGTCGTCTGACAGAATTAACACGGGCAGATCACGAAGAATATGTTCGTTGAAAACCGCTCTTAATTCAAGAAAGCTTATTGTAGACAAGCTTCTCAGCCTGACCTTTTCTTCTGGAAATACCTCCCATGTAAGGACTGCTCCCCAGCCTCGGAGATCTGCACACATGGACACCAGGATCTAATCCTGGATCCCGAACCTTCGTCCCTCCAGGAGGTGAGAACTGAGCAGACACCACAGGAGCGGTATCCTGGCCATTAGGATTATATTTCGGAGCATGTGCCGGTGAGACCCGGACCACATTCCCAACAGGTCCCATGAAAACCACTCTGGCATTCGACCTGCTCACCGAAAAGGCCTCTTACGCCGCACCCAACTTCTTCATCAACGGAACATATTGATGAAGTGGCACTACAAATCTGATCCGACTCAGGATCCTCAGACCTCTTTTCCACAGGAAACACAGAACCTCAACCGTTCAGTATCTACCCTGATACTACCTCCGACATCTGCGCCGTTGGGAACAACAGCCATTCCCTGTGTTGAAGAACAGTCAGAGAGAAACAACGATTTGCACCACTTGTTTCTTGACCTCGCCTCAATCAGGCGAACATCTCAGTACATAATAACAATGGCTCTTACTATTGAAAGAACACCATCATACTACCATCACTCCAGTGAAATGGCCAAGACACTCCTGGCTATCCCTCCAGGTAATCTGATTGCGTAGAACGACGCATGTAAACTTTTTTTTTTTTTTTAAATAACCGGGACAGGAGGACAAGGCCCTGAACCTGACGCACCCCTGGTATGGCGTCGCGTACTACCTCCTCTTCCAGAGGGGAAACGGCAATATCCATTAGAAAATCAGTGAGGGGAAACATCTGTAACTCCAGAATGTCCCCCTTTGGATTCTATAAGTAACTCACCGGTCCTAGTCTATACCCGGACTAACTGAAAGTAGTAACTGAGTCCTCACCGGCGCGGGGTCCCGCCATATAGACTCTGCGACATGTGGTGTATGTGGTAGAAATAGAAACAACATCCTCTTCTGCGAACCTAACAAGGCTGCAGAACTCTTACCTTTTCACCTTCCACAGGCTGTACAGAAAGGGAAAAACAAAAAACTGTATTTAACCGATTAAAATGACTGCATCCCCCAAAACAATGCGTCACCAACTGTTGCCAGGGAATCTAACTCCCGAAGTTAGACTTACCAGGAATATCCACCGAGATTGGCTGAACTGAGGCATCCCCCCCAACCAGCGGTACACCGTCCCAGGGAAAAACTCCAGTAACTCTCGGAGTCAGCCTCAGCAGTCCCCCGGCCACACTACCTGTATACGTACGGCAGCCTGTCTCAAAGGTATAGAGAAGAACCAACCTAAGGAACCTCCCCTCACTCTATAGGGTAAATCTATTTTATGACTTATCGAACACAAACACTCCCTCATGTGCCTGTAATGCAAAAAAAACCCACAGCATAGAAAAATATCATATCACTTAGCTTTCCTGTATACGATCCTTTGAGACAGGGCCCCGTGTCGACCAGTCGTTGACTTTCACAATGGGGGTCATTCCGAGTTGTTCGCTCGTTATTTTTTTCTCGCAACGGAGCGATTAGTCGCTAATGCGCATGCGCAATGTCCGCAGTGCGACTGCGCCAAGTAAATTTGCTATGCAGTTATGTATTTTACTCACGGCATTACGAGGTTTTTTCTTCGTTCTGCTGATCGGAGTGTGATTGACAGGAAGTGGGTGTTTCTGGGCGGAAACTGGCCGTTTTATGGGTGTGTGTGAAAAAACGCTGCCGTTTCTGGGGAAAAACGCGGGAGTGGCTGGAGAAACGGAGGAGTGTCTGGGCGAACGCTGGGTGTGTTTGTGACGTCAAACCAGGAACGACAAGCACTGAACTGATCGCAGATGCCGAGTAAGTCTGAAGCTACTCAGAAACTGCTAAGTAGTGTCTATTCGCAATTCTGCTAATCTTTCGTTCGCAATTTTGATAAGCTAAGATTCACTCTCAGTAGGCGGCGGCTTAGCGTGTGCAAAGCTGCTAAAAGCAGCTTGCGAGCGAACAACTCGGAATGACCCCCAATATTCCATCCGTGGCGGAAAAAGAATAACCCTTCGGACTTCTGGAGAGGGTGTGAGTCACAGCCGACCTAGAGCTTTATCAACAGAGCGACCAGCACATGAGAAGGAATACTATTACACCAGTATTCATCATAAATCATAATATGAATATACATATTGTAATACACATATAGATACATATCCTAAATATATATATATAACATACATATAATTGGATTGTCTCGAGCCTTCTGGTCCCCAGTGACATTAATGTGTTCTGAACGTGTATGATCATGTACTGAAAAGCCCCAGTTGTGGATCTACCAGGAAACATTATAGTCGACAGAAAACCCCAGTATTCGTCGACAGCAGGGATTAGTAGCCAGGCAAAATTACCGTCTTGCGACCCCAAGCGGTCCGAGGGAAGTAACGTACAACTATATATACACAGGTATAAGTCAGATACAGCATGTCCATTTACCCCCGGTGACAACAGTTGGTGCCGACAGGGTCACCCACATACCATTGTGCCTCCCCTATAATATTTACTTTTTATGTTGTAGCAAGTACCCACGTGCGTCGGCGATGCCGACAGTGAACCCCATAGGTGTTTATAACAGAACACTCACGCCTGTCGACACAAGTGTACTAAAATGGGTATATCTGACAGGGAGCACACAGAAAATACACACAAGAATGATTTCATGCTCATTCCTACCTCAACTAGTGTTATCTATGTGTAACATAACACTAAAACACTGTGCCCCCCCCCCCTTGTTTGTGCATTACATACTTCTTGGCGGGGACAGAGAGAAAATGGCGCTGACCCTGTATGTGTGCGGGCTAAGCCCCGCCCCCCTCGGCGCGCTATAGCTCCATTATATTATATATATACACAGGTCGGGCACCGTAAATAGTGTAAGACACTATATACCATCGGAAACTAATGCTGCTCAGGGCGCCCCCCCGTGCGCCCTGCGCCCAAGCAAACCATCGGCGCGTGGGAGCACCGGCGCGCAGCGCGCCCGCAGCTATCAAATGGCGGGGGTATCGGCCGCGGCGTCTGGGGCCCATCGTATGCACCTTTTTTCCTAGTGAAACCAGCCCCCAGTAACTGCCGCCCAGGGCACTCCCCCCCAGCGCCCTGCACCCATGGAAGCCGGCGGCGCTGGAGAAATGGCGCGCAGTGCGCTATAACATGCTGGCGGGGGTCTGGGACACGGAGCCCCGGCACCGCAAATGCAATACTTTACAGCCCTTTAAAAAAAAAAACTATAACTTGCTGCCCAGGGCGCTCCCCCCCCAGCGCCCTGCACCCGTGTAAGCCGGCGGCGTGGGATCAAAGGCGCGCAGCGAGCTGTAACATGCTGGCGGGGGTATGAGACACGGTGCCGAGGCACCGAAAATGCTTTCACTGCCAGCCTTATCTAGAAAACAGTAACCTGCTGCCCAGGGCGCTCCCCCCCCAGCGCCCTGCACCCTGTGAGTGCTTTTAGTGTGTGGGAGCATGGAGCGCAGCGCGACCGCTGCATGTTACCTCCGTTACTGAAGTCTTCTGCCGTCACTGAAGTCTTCTGTTCTTCACATACTCACCCGGCTTCTTTCTTCTGGCTTCTGTGAGGGGGAGTGACGGCGCGGCTCCGGGAACAAGCAGCTAGGCGCACCAAGTGATCAGACCCTCTGGAGCTAATGGTGTCCAGTAGCCGAGAAGCAGAGCCTTAAACTAAGAAGAAGTAGGTCTGACTTCTCTCCCCTCAGTCCCACGCTGCAGGGAGCCTGTAGCCAGCAGGTCTCCCTGAAAATAAAAAACCTAACATAAAGTCTTTCAGAGAAACTCAGGAGAGCTCCCCTAGTGTGTGTCCAGTCTCTCCAGGGCACAGAATCTAACGGAGGTCTGGGGGAGGGGCATAGAGGGAGGAGCCAGTTCACATCCAGTTTAAGTCTTTATAGTGTGCCCAAGCTCCTGCGGATCCGTCTATACCCCATGGTTCTTTTGGAGTCCCCAGCATCCTCTAGGACAGGCTTTCCCAACCACGGTCCTCAAGGCACACCAACAGTGCAGGTTTTAGTGATATCCAGGCTTCAGCACAGGTGACTTAATTAGTAGCTCAGTTATTTTGATTTAACCATCTGTGCTGCAGCCTGGATATTACTAAAACCTGCACTGTTGGTGTGCCTTGAGGACCGTGGATGGGAATGACTGCTCTAGGACGTAAGAGAAAAGGAAAAAACTCATGTCGACCTTTTGACCTGTCGACCTAGCACATGTCGACCTAGCGACTGTCGACCAAAACATTGTCGACCTAGACAGTGTCGAACTTCAGACCAGATCCCGTACAGATACCCAGGTCGGTTTCTACATTTAATCCTGAAAGAGGAAATATACTGAATAGTTCTAATTTCATGAACTTGGCGGCATTGCAGAAGAAAACGATATTTACTGACACTGGGAATGGCGTCCTCCAGAAGGAACCTGGACTGCTTCCTGCCGATCCCCCGCCTCGTCTGTCGCGGACAGTCATGGGGCAGCAGGCTGCAAGAAGAAGACCATACGTCAAATAAAAGCGGATTGCGGCAATGTTCACGATCTCAGCATCTGCTGCCTACGGCCATTGACTGGGCACTCTGGGAGTTGTAGTGCTGAGCTGTGGCAGGTGGGCGGCCAGGAAATGTGACAGATATCGGGAAAATGCTTTATGTTGGGCTTACACATATATAATTGTGAATATAGGTGATCTATGGATTACTTCAGGGGTGCCACTAAGGGTGTGCGGGCCGCAGCGGGTGACACCACCTGTGGGGGTAACACCAAAATAGCAGATGTGCCGGAACTCGGGAGAGAGGCTGGGGGCTGGCCAGTGTGACAAGGGTGCATTGGCTTCATGCCACGAGGCCTTACCCCTCTCACAACCGCGAACGCCTTAGGCGCGCGCCCACACTACGATACTACGGCAGCGGGTGTCACCAATAGTAGTGACGCTGCTGCATCAGGTAATTATCATTTTATGTTTTGTAGCATTTAATTATTCATAGACAAGGTGCAGTACACAGTGTCCTTCTGCTATGTGACAATAGCCATCTAGCACATGCATACTGTAGGTAAGTCACCGTGGCTGTACGTATGCTCTTATAGCAAGAAAGTGTCAGCTAATCTGTATTTAATGCTAGCACATAGAATAGCGTATTATCCATATATACATATGTGGTGTTAAAAGTTGGGGAGGGGGGGGGCGCAGTAAAATGGTCTTGGGGAGTGCGGGCAAGCTCCCATAACACTTTGAAAGACAGACGTATCAAACCTTCAAGGGAGATACTGTATGTAGAGAAGTTTCCCATAACAGCCAATCAGATTATAGCTACCATTCATCTAGCACGGTCTATAAAATGACGTCTGTGCTGATTGGATGCCATCTCCACATCCCAATCCCAGGTGTGATATATCTCCCTGTATCTATGTAGTATAACGCCTGAGTCGCGCAGCCAGGGATGTAACCGTACCTGTTTTTGTGAGAGTATTTGCTTCGCCCTCTCTTCTTTATGTCTCCACCGGACCTATTCTCTGTCTGACCAAGCAGTTTGTCTGGCAAAAGCTTGCCGGGCGGACTTGGCGGAACTCGGATTCTCAGTCGGAAGATGCACTTTTTTCTCTTGATCTCTTTGCCACAGAGAAACCTGGAGTGTCGACAGAATTCAGCGGAGGAGGATCAACGTGGGGGCGGTATAATCACAAGACAGAGCATGAACTATAAGGACGCACAATACTTCTAGGTAGGCTGCACGAATGATGTTTGCAGACATCACAAGCTGACCTAGTCCGGTATTCAGAGACCTTTAGGTTCACACGACTGTTAAACAACAAGTACTGAAAAACAGTAACCCACCACCATGTGTGCCTGAAAAAATGGGAGTGAAGGGAAGGGAAGGACAGGGAAGGGGAAGGCTCACCTGCTCTTATAGCTGTTTAGTGCATCTAGAAGGTGCTGACCTCGATCTTCAACTGGGGTGACCGACAGCTAAAACGGAATGATTGACAGGTCAGACAGCAGCGACATGAGAGGCTGAAATTAGGCATTAACACTGGGTAACATAGTATTCTGAAAGAACAGCATTATATTCATTGCAGTTAAATGAAATATAGCAAAGAGAAAATAACAATATGGCAGATACTGTAACTGCAGATATACACATATATACACACATATATATACACAGATATACACACGCTCAGTGCAGTCCCTGTAATATATTCTGTTCAGGCTTGTGTGCTTAAAGCTTTGCCCAAAAATAACTATTGTTGCACTACAAAACATAGCATGCCACGTTAGCCTATGGGAGGTGTGCTTTAACAACTGCTCAATGAATTGAGAGGGGGAAGGTTTTCTGTCCTTGTAGTGCAGCAGCATATGCATAAATACAGTACAGTACATTACATTGGGGGTCATTCCGAGTTGATCGCTCGCTAGCTGCTTTTAGCAGCACTGCAAACGCTAGGCCGCCGCCCTCTGGCAGTGTATGTTAGCTTAGCAGAAGTGCGAACGAAAGAATCGCAGCATTGCTACAAAAAAAGATTGTGCAGTTTCTGAGTAGCTCGAGACTTACTCCTACCTTGCGATCACTTCAGACTGTTTAGTTCCTGTTTTGACGTCACAAACACGCCCTGCGTTCGGCCAGCCACTCCCCCGTTTCCCCAGGCACGCCTGCGTTTGTATCTGACACGCCTGCGTTTTTCAGCACACTCCCGGAAAACGGTCAGTTCCCTCCCAGAAACGCCCCATTCCTGTCAATCACTCACCAATCAGCAGTGCGACTGAAAAGCGTCGCTAGACCTTGTGTGAAACTGCATCGGCTTTTGTGAAAGTACGTCGCGCGTGCGCACTGCGCGCCATACACATGCGCATAAGAGACGATTTGTTTGCCTGATCGCTGGGCTGCGAACAACGGCAGCTAGCCAGCAACTCGGAATGACCCCCATTGTTACAGCGACATTAGTGTAATTCATGCTGTGACCACAAGATCTAATACCGGAAACCCAGAGACGATTTCACAAAGAAAAAAAGTTCCTTTGTGGAGCACTCTAAAGGAACTTTTTTTCTTTGTGAAATCGTCTCTGGGTTTCCGGTATTAGAGTATGTGATATTCAGTTCCGTGGAGCACCTCCAGCTGGGATACTAAAGGAATGTAAGAAAATTATTGTAATTGCTGGTTCATATACATTGTATCTATTTATTACTGTTTATGTTTTGTGCGGGATATACAGTTTTCTTTCTATATCTGTGACCACAAGATGGCAGCAAAGCCTTGGTTTTCCACACTATGATTTTCTGCTGTGAGGTTTCCAGAGTTCTCAACATGAACCAGCTCAAGTATAGCAGCAGCGTAGAAGGAAAATCATTCACAGAAATACAGACAGGCTCACAGCTGACCTGGGAGGAACACACTTGTATGACTGCTTTACAACCGTTCCTGGTTGCTCCGATTACTATGTAGTGATTGCGTTATGCCAAGTCCAACAGTAAATCTAACCGCTGCAGTTATAGGCTTTAGAACCCAGTTGATGGACATCGGCCTGTGTTATAACTTGTAGATATCGCGTCACTTCTTGTCCTGCACTCTGACTGGCTGGAAACTGAGCTCATGCCGCTAGTAAGTGGGAAACCCCATAGGGAAAGGGAGCTCATTGGCCGCTGTAGAAAGCAGTCAGTATTGCAGACTAGCCACCAGAAAGGAAAGCTATACTGTACACTTCCCATCAGTGTACATGAGCTATCATGACAGCTTGTATTATAGGGGCTCCATACAGTGCTCTAGTTGCTATGGAGGGCTGTGTTCTACATTAGCCAGCAGGAAAATTGCTTTAAAATATACATAAACCCCTAGAGAAGATGTCTGTACCCCAGTAACCATAGAGGTCAGTACCGTCCACTAGTCACAATGTAGGGTGTCTGTACCGTACACCAGTCACATTGTAGGTGGTCTGTACTGTCCACCAGTCACAATGTAGTGGGTCTGTACTGTCCACCAGTCACAATGTAGTGGGTCAGTACTGTCCACCAGTCACAATGTAGTGGGTCTGTACTGTCCACCAGTCACAATGTAGTGGGTCAGTACTATACAGCAGTCACAATGTAGTGGGTCTGTACTGTACACTAGTCACAATATAGGGTGTCTGTACCGTACACCAGTCACATTGTAGGTGGTCTGTACTGTCCACCAGTCACAATGTAGTGGGTCTGTACTGTACACCAGTCACAATGTAGGGGGCCAGTACTATACTGCAGTCACAATGTAGGGGGTCAGTACTATACTGCAGTCACATTGTATTGGGTCAGTACTGTACACCAGTCACAATGTAGTGGGTCTGTACTGTCCACCAGTCACAATGTAGGGGGCCAGTACTATACTGCAGTCACAATGTAGGAGGTCTGTACTGTACACCAGTCACAATGTAGTGGGTCAGTACTGTACACCAGTCACAATGTAGTGGGTCTGTACTGTACACCAGTCACAATGTAGTGGGTCAGTACTGTACACCAGTCACAATGTAGGGGGTCAGTACTGTACACCAGTCACAATGTATTGGGTCAGTACTGTACACCAGTCACAATGTATTGGGTCAGTACTGTACACCAGTCACAATGTAGGGGGTCAGTACTATACTGCAGTCACAATTTAGGAGGTCTGTACTGTACATCAGTCACAATGAAGAGCGCCAGTACTGTACACAAGTCACCATGAAGCAGGTCAGTACTGTACACCAGTCACAATGCAGAGGGTCTGTACTGTACACTAGTCACAATGAAGGGGGTCTGTACTGTACACCAGTCACAATGGAGGGGGTTTGTACTGTACACCTGTCAATGAAGGGGGTCAGTGCTGTACACAAGTCACAGTGTAGGGGGTCAGTACTGTACACCAGTCACCATGAAGAGGGTCAGTACTGGACACCAGTCACCATGAAGGAGGTCAGCTCTGTACACCAGTCACCATGAAGAGGGTCAGTACTGTACACCAGTCACCATGGAGGTCAGTACTGTACACCAGTCACCATGAAGGTGTGTACTGTACACCAGTCACCATGAAGAAGGTGTGTACTGTACACCAGTCACAATGAAGGAGGTGTGTACTGTACACTCGTCACAATGTAGGGGGTCAGTACTGTACACTAGTCACCATGGAGGTCAGTACTGTACACCAGTCACCATGGAGGTCAGTATTGTACACCAGTCACCATGAGGGAGGTCTGTACTGTACACCAGTCACAATGAAGGAGGTGTGTACTGTACACTCGTCACAATGTAGGGGGTCAGTACTGTACACTAGTCACCATGGAGGTCAGTACTGTACATCAGTCACCATGGAGGTCAGTACTGTACATCAGTCACTATACAGGAGGTCAGTACTGTACACCAGTCACCATGGAGGTCAGTACTGTACACCAGTCACCATGGAGGTCAGTACTGTACACCAGTCACCATGGAGGTCAGTACTGTACATCAGTCACTATACAGGAGGTCAGTACTGTACACCAGTCACCATGGAGGTCAGTACTGTACACCAGTCACCATGGAGGTCAGTACTGTACACCAGTCACCATGCGGGAGGTCAGTACTGTACACCAGTCACCATGGAGGTCAGTACTGTACACCAGTCACCATGGAGGTCAGTACTGTACACCAGTCACCATGCGGGAGGTCAGTACTGTACACCAGTCACCATGGAGGTCAGTACTGTACACCAGTCACCATGGAGGTCAGTACTGTACACCAGTCACCATGCGGGAGGTCAGTACTGTACACCAGTCACCATGGAGGTCAGTACTGTACATCAGTCACTATACAGGAGGTCAGTACTGTACACCAGTCACCATGCGGGAGGTCAGTACTGTACACCAGTCACCATGGAGGTCAGTACTGTACATCAGTCACTATACAGGAGGTCAGTACTGTACACCAGTCACCATGCGGGAGGTCAAATATACTGTAAATCAACAATCATTTTTTTTGAATCAATGTCGTATTATATGAAGGCAGGCTGCATCGTATAATAAAGAATATTATAGTTAATTTAGTAATATTATTGAACAGTCCTTTGATACGGGAACAATGTTGAAAGAATACAGCGCACCTACAACAGACAATGCTTTCACTGTATTCTACCATAGCCTCCCCCCTCCCCCCCCCCCCCCCCCCCCCCCTCACCCCACCACTGACTTACCCAACAGGCACATAGGATACTGTGCTGCTGCCATGGTGCCGGAGCCACAGACTGCAGACATATGCAGAAATTGCCCAGTAACCATCCCTGACCGGCTGAACGTTATCTTATACACGTGTATACCACAGATGGGGATAAAGAATAGAGAATTAACACTGAAAGAACCCTGCACCTTCCGTGTCACCCTATAATGCATGTCAGAGGAACACAGAATCCAACACACATCACTATTCTTCATCTGCTATCCTGTGCTATCCACTGGCCCGTGGGCCTACGTCAGACCCGATCTCTCCTCCGCCTTGCGAAAAGCTTTGCATACGCCGGTCAGCCACAAATCCGGACAGAATCGCCGGAATGCCCGTACAGCCTGCAGCTCGCAGGCTATTACCTAAGCCCATAGGAATTCATATGACCCCCCGCCCCCCCCTGTCATTGGAGGGAACCACGTACCTTCCCGAGCTGCAAATGGTCCCAGTTATCATTGACAAAAGTCAGGATCTCCTCGAAGTCAAAGTATTTCTTCTTGCTGAGGACTCCAAGGTTGTAGAGGGCGAGGTGAACGACATCCACCCTGTAATCACACAACGCGTTTCACACCACAGACCAGGAACTCATACTAGAAAATGGCGCCCACGTTTCCCCAATTTATCAAAAGAATTTATAAGAATTAAAAAGTATTTGCAAAAAAGTTTTCAATACCCCCAAGAACTAGTAAAAACGGTCACTAATACCCCTTTCCCACCGCCAGTGCAAATCCCACCCGGGAATTGGAAACGGGTCCTTTCCGGGTGGGGGCATTGGACGCTGCTCCCGGCTTCCCCGATGCCGGGCGGGTTGCCATAGCAGTGGGGGACGGAGCCAGCAGCAGGGGCGGAGGCGGCGCTGGGAGATGAGATCATCTCCGCGCCGCCTCTCCCTGTTGTAGACCCGGGAGCCCGTTTACGCTGCCATTGACCCGGTATTCAACACTGCTTTATTCCCGGGTTAAATTGCCGGGTCAGGCAACCCGGCGCTTTCACACCGCACGCTGACCCGTGTCAACCTAGCAATATGCCGGGTCGATACCGGGTTATTTGTGCGGTGTGAAAGGGGTAATACTGAGATATTACTGCAAATGACAGTTAGGAGCTACTTTATCTCTCTCCAAGCCTTGATGCACCCCCCCCATAATACTTTATTAAGGAACTTGCACGTAACACAGATGTGGGAGAGTCCTACTCAGGAAAGGGGGCTCTACAAGACATATAGGTGGTCATTCTGAGTTGTTCGCTCGCTAGCAGCCGTGTAAACGCTATGCCGCCGCCCACTGGGAGTGTATTTTAGCTTAGCAGAAGTGCGAACGAAAGGATCGCAGAGCGACTACAAAATAATTTTGTGCAGTTTCAGAGTAGCTTCAGACCTACTCAGCGCTTGCGATCACTACAGACCGTTCAGTTTCTGTTTTGACGTTACGAACACACCCTGCGTTCGCCCAGCCACGCCTGCGTTTTTCCTGCCACGCCTGCGTTTTTACCAACACTCCCTGAAAACGGTCAGTTGACACCCAGAAACGCCCACTTCATGTCAATCACTCTGCGGCCAGCAGTGCGACTGAAAAGCTTCGCTAGACCCTTCGTTGTAATAGCACGACGCGCGTGCACATTGCGCCGCATACACATGCGCAGAACTGCCATTTTTATTTTCAACTCTGAATGACCCCCATAGTACTGCTTACAAAAAGTCATTTCCCAGCATGATCATTTCCCAGCAGTGTCCCCAGTATGGGGTAATTACCATCGCAGGGGCAGCCGCTTGATGAATTCCGCTCCCTGGTTGCAAACGGAGCAGAAAAATATAAAAAACCTGCCAAGAAGAGAGAAATAGGAGTAAGAACCAGTTTTATCATCGGAAAATCTCATTGGTAGAGGCATGTAGACTGTATGATCAGCCCACGGATGGACAATCCATTCGTACGATGCTGGTTGCACATTACGGTGATACACCAAACAAAATACAGGGTGGCATTACATAAGAAACCCAATAATAAAATGTCATAGCCGACCCTGGGTTGCAGCGGCCGGACGCAGTGGCTGTGCCACACGTGTTGGAATGCAAGAGATCCAAACTCATGAGAATAAGCACAGTCCCGCCTCTTAAGAGGTCCACCTGGACCGGAGACTGGAGGCGGAGCAATACCGGAGGACAGCAGAAGAACTATGTGACCACTTATGATTGGCTGACCAGTAGTCCCACAGAATAGCGCTGCAGCTATGTTACGAGGTGTGGCTATTAAATAATGAGACACTGACGCTATAATTTCTGTTTAATTAAATCAATTACATTTTAACACCGTTCCTTTTCTATGTCCTCCCCTTCTGCAGCCACACGCCGCTGCATTCACACTTTCCATTGGCGAAAGCCGCGCTGTGGCTCACATCCGTCATCCGTCTCACGAGCTCCGTCGGTTTCTTCTTTACCTCAGTGACTGACGCAGAACGGGTTCCCCTGGGTACAGATGTGACTTTAGGGAAAAGAAAGAAGTCACCCTGTGCTAGGACCGGCGAGTACGCAGGGGGTTCTAGCACTGCAATCTATTTCTCGGCCAAATACTGCGTCACAGAGAGCGCTGTTTGGGTCGGTGCGTTGTCCTGGTGGAGGATGAAACCGTTTTCCACATCTCTGGTCTCTTTCTTCTGACTTTTTCCTGCAAAGTCTCTAGAACACGTTTGTAGTAATGCTGATTCATTGTTACGCAGTCTGCCAAAACAACGCCATGATAACAAAGAAAACATTTACAGTAACATGGCTTGGAGTTTGGATTTGCTTTGACGTGCTTTCTTCATCTTGGTGACGATGGTGTTTCCAGCGCACGGACTGGCGCATTGTCTCAGGATCGTACTGGAAGATCCGTATTTCATCACAGGTAATGACTTTATCTAAATATCCAAATCCAATTGAATTTGTTCCAAAATGTCTGCACCGTTTCACTTTCGATTCTCTTTCTGCTCAGCAGTGAGAAGCCTCGGAACCATCTTAGAGCCTAATTCAGACCTGGACGCACGCAAGCGGTTTTTTGCACTGCTGCGACGAGGTAATCGCCCCCTACAGAGGAGGGGGTAATCGCATCGCAGGGGTGCGACAGTTTGTGCAGTTTCTGCACAGCCCAGGACTTAGTTACTCACCCGCTGAGACGATCCGGGTCACCGATGACGTCCGGAACATTCCTCTGGAATGGGTGGACACGCCTGCGTTTTCTCCGACACTGCCAGGAAACGATGAGTTGCCGTCCAGTAACGCCTTCTGCCTGTCAATCTTCTTGCGATCCCCCTGCGATCGCTTCCGTTGTATAAAGTCGCTGGCCGGCGCCGGCCGTTGCCGGCCAGCGACGGGTCTGCGCATTGCGGCCTGCACGCATGCGCTGTTCAGACCCGACCGCACGGCTGCAAAAAACTGCAGCGTGCGATCGGGTCTGAATGATCACCTTAGTACAAACTTTTGTAATGTTGAGATCTAAGGGGGCCATTCCGAGTTGATCGTAGCTGTGCTAAATTTAGCACAGCTACGAACAGGCACTCAGACATGCGGGGGGACGCCCAGCACAGGGCTAGTACGCCCCGCATGTCTCTGCCGACCCCCCTGCAGAAGTGCAAAAGCGGTGATGCTTTTGCATTTGAGGAGTAGCTCCCAGCCAGCGCAGCTCCTGCGGCTAGCTGGAAGAACCTCTTCGCTGCCCGGGTCGCAGCAGCTGCGTGTGATGTCACACAGCCGCCGCAGCCCAGCCCCCCCTCCCCCAACGGTCCGGCCACGCCTGCGTTGGCCGGACCGCGCCCCCTAAATGGCGGCGCGTCCAACCCCCTCCCGCCCAGCGACCGCCTCTGCCTGACCGCTAGGGAGCAACGGCCTTCGGCCGTCCAGCATGGGTGGGCGCACTGTGGCACGGGCGCATGCGCAGATCCAACCCGATCGCTGTGATAAACTGCAGCGAGCGATCGGGTCGGAATGACCCCCTAAGAACAGTTTCTTTGTCGATATTTCTGCTATCATTCCGAGTCGATGGTCAATTCAGACAATTTCTCACTTTTTGTTTGTCTTTGTCAGGCAAGGCCTGCCGGAACGTTCATCATCTTCGTCATCCTCACAGCCGTCATTAAATCTTTTGTGCCGCTGAAACGCACGTGCGCGTGACATACAATCTGCCGTGTAAGTCTCGGTTAGCATATGGAGATGGACGTTTTTTACCGGGGCTAATTGTCCCGCCGGGGACTATCTAATTAGCCCCGATAAGCCGGTGTGTGCCGCGGCTTATCTGGGATTTTGTTTCACCTGCCTCCAGGCGAAGCAGAATCCCCGGAAACAGCCCCGTTTTCGTCAGAAAACCGAGCTGTTTCACACGAAAAAGTCTGAAAAACGGACGAAAACAGCCGTTTTTCGGACCCGATGTTTTAACCGGGATAATTAGATATCCCCCTAAGCATTTTTACGACGCACGGGAAACACACAACTTCTTCCAACGCTGTGTGACAGCCAACTGTGCGAGAGGGGTGAAACGTGCAAAACCATTTTGGGACAGCCCAAGGTCAATCTTCCCCCCTACTATCTTTATCTCATGCAGTATGGTTTATTTTTTACAAGTACAGTCTCGTTATTTAATAGCCACGCCCATATGTTGCAGCCCTCTGTTCCGATTTCTGATTGTCCGTTTCCATTTGGACTATCGGTTTTATTAAGAGGTAAATTAGAGATGTGGACAAGTTATTCTATATGAAAAATGCAACTTTGGCACTTATTAATTACATAATCAAGAATATAATTTTCTCTTTTGCCTTTTATTATTATCCGCAAAGTACATAAACAGAAACAGTATGAACGAAACAAGACAAACATGACTTACAGGACAGAACATGCAAGACATCATGGTATATAAACATTTCTGCATCAGCAACACCCAAATAAGCAGAGGAAGGCAGAACCCAGGGGTTAGGTGCCGCTATACGCAGTGGGGAGGAGATGATGGTAAAAGTGATTGGAACCAAAAGTATATGAGGATAGAGGGCTCTGCTCGTTACAATCTAAAAGGGGAGTGGCAGACAGACAGGGGTGACACACAGGGGAGAGACAGCGAGCGAGGAGCATAGGTGGTCATTCCGAGTTGATCGCTCGCTAGCAGTTTTCAGCAGCCGTGCAAACGCTATGCCGCCTCCCACTGGGAGTGTATTTTAGCTTAGCAGAAGTGCGAACGAAAAGGATCGCAGAGCGGCAACAAAATAATTTTGTGCAGTTTCAGAGCAGCTCCAGACCTACTCAGCGCTTGCGATCACTTCAGACTGTTCAGTTCCTGTTTTGACGGCACAAACACGCCCTGCGTTCGCCCAGCCACGCCTGCGTTTTTCCTGGCACGCCTGCATTTTTTCGAACACTCCCTGAAAACGGTCAGTTGACACCCAGAAACGCCCACTTCATGTCAATCACTCTGCGGCCAGCAGTGCGACTGAAAAGCTTCGCTAGACCTGGTGTGAAACTACATCGTTTGTTGTAATAGTACGTCGCACGTGCGCATTGCGCCGCATACGCATGCGCAGAAGTGCCGTTTTTTTGCCTGAACGCTGCACAGCGAACGAAAGCAGCTAGCAATCAACTCGGAATGACCCCCATAGAGCGGTGGGTTAGGAGGACAGCTGTAAGGCTTTGCTAGAGAAGTAGGTCTTGAGAGCCCAATTGAAGCTTTGTAGAGAGGTGGAGAGTGTGGTAAGTGGAGTATCTGTGACCTGTACATGGTTACATTGTGTACGAGTAGGGTACGTTTTAAGTTGGACGCATCTAGAAACACGTGAACACAAGTTCGATTCCTTTGCAACAGACTTTTTTCACGGACGGCCAGAGCACAAAATGCGCCGACTCTACATGAGGCCAGAGATGAAGATCCGCAGCCGGGGTGCAGTAACAGGCCGGGGAGACTGGGCCTTCCCACTGATCCTATAAGCTATTTGGTAGCAATGCCTGAAAGGGTGGTCTTCAGTATGCCGACTGACGGGATCCCGGCGCGCAGTATACCGGCGCCGGAATCCCGACAGCCGGCATACCGACACTTATTCTCCCTCGTGGGGGTCCACGCAAGGGGCTCATTTGCGCTCGCCACATTGTCGGTAAGCCGACGGTCGGGCTCCCAGCGCCGGTATGCTGGTCGCCGGGAGCCCGACCGCCGGCATACCATACTGAACCCGCCTGAAAGCGGTAAGACGTCAGAGGTGCTGGTGTTATGTCAGCTTGAGCAGAATCCGAGGATTGGTCTCGCAGCTCGGAGCTGATGTCAGGAGATTTAGCAGCACCGGCCGCTGGTGGGAACTAGTCACGGGCAGAAATAACGCAGCCAGGCGACAGAGGAGGGAGACGCTGTGTGAGTGTGCGAGCCGGCAGGACACTTCTAACCCGCTACACTGGGTTTCTCATCTGCACTCCTGTAAAAGGGTTAAATGTGGGGAATGTGCCGTCTTGTAAGACTGGAAGGCCCCATCGCAGTGAAAGGCCGTCTCTCGGGAAGGTTTAAGAATGCGCAGAATGCTATTGAAACCGCATTGAATTTATTCTGAAAGCCGTCACTTCAGTCTGACTGTACACACACATGAGCCAAGGCCAGGGCCAGTCCCATCCAAAGACAGCTACCAAATTCACTGGGGAACCACAGAGGCCGCGGGAGAAACACCAGCCAAAGACATGACCGCCATAAACGCCAATACTAACGGGGGGAAGTAATCCAGAAAACATGTCACAATACTGCACCATATGGCCTTTAGAATAAGTCTGTCTCCTAGCTAACTCAGCCCAGCAGAATGGCCAGTGCGGCTGCTAAGGTGCTAAGGTTAGGCAGGGCATGCTTGGCCGTACCCCTCGCAACCAGCTGTTGGCTCGTGCCCACCTCCCTTACGGGGGGGAAATGGCGCCATTGTAGAATCTTCAGCCCTAACATTGCAGCTGTATTTACACCTACTCTATACTAGGTTCAGAAGATACTGGGTCTAATTCAGACCTGATCGCAACAGCAAAATCTTTCTCTAATAGGCCAAACCATGTGCACTGCAGGTGGGGCAGATGTAACATGTGCAGAGAGAGTTAGATTTGGGTGGATTATAGTGTTTCTGTGCAGGGTAAATACTGGCTGCTTTATTTTTTATGCCGCAATTTAGATTTCAGACTGAACACACCCCACCCAATTCTAACTCTCTCTGCACATGTTACATCTGCCCCACCTGCAGTGCACATGGTTTTGCCCATTAGAGAAAAATGTTGCTGTTGCGATCAGGTCTGAATTAAGCCTACAGCCCGCGGGACACTTTTGTCCATGCGCACTCCCTACTGCCGCACAGTGCCCCCCCCCCCAGTAACGCCCATTCGCCCGCCGTAGAGAAAACACCGAGATGGATACGAGTCAGAACCGCTCGTAAGTACTTAGACACGTGTACGCAGCCTGCAACATCTGCGCAGTTTGTTCCCAATCGCTAGATGGCGCCGCCTTTGTACTTGCATGAGCATCGAGCGGGTTGTACTGTACAGCACGCTGAATAAGAGAGTATAAACAAGGCCCCTGCAGCGCAAATCCGCTTCCCCTTCAGAATGGTCCCTGTTAATGTGTTAGTATAGTGGTTTCTTGCTGGAGAAACCCCCCCCCTGTTTTACTGCGCTGCCGACATTCCTCTCACCGGCTCTCCCACTCACTAACGCTGCGGAGCAAAAACAAGTTGTTTTAACAGACCGCTCCAGCACAATTTACAAAGGTAATAAGCCGTCAGCGCCGGACCATTTACTGGCTGTTAACGGCTCGTGGGGCTGAGTGTTAACAGCTAAGAGGCTGTATAAATAAACCAGTCATTCCCCGCGCTGCAGGGAAGCGAGGGGGGCCGGGGGGCACGTTTCGGGGCTCTGTGTGATCCTACTGGCAGGCTCTACCTGTCTCCGAACATCATGGACTCATTGAGGCACTGGATGCAGGCTTCGTGGAACCACTGGCGACACCGGTAGCAGTGGATCATCTTTAGGTACCACCTGCGGGAACACAAGGAGGTCAGTTACAGACGGAGGGTGGAAGCGCTAATCTCATTTCTAGGCGGTGAGGCTCATTTATCAAAGTGCAAACGCGACGGCCTCTTGTGACATCACATGTACTTTTACAAGGAAGCGTCTGGGATTATACGCCGTGTAGCGCGAGCGAGCCGGCCGCTGCTGTACGACTACGCTAGCGCCAGCCGTCTCTTTACCCATCTCAGTCACAATGCGACCAGGAGACACTGCCGATTCATTCGACATGCGACACTTGTATAGGATCAGTGCGACGTTATACTGTACATAGCGCCATCTTACTCTCCGGGGCCGCCGCAGTAACAGTAACACTGCTGCTGATTGGTTCTGTGCGGAGAGTCCCAGTCCAGATCTTCGGGACTGTACGTCAGAAACATCTTCACCGCCTGGAGGGTCTTCGCGATTGGTCCTTTCTTCAAGGCGCCCCCTTTCTGCCGAGACAAAACAACATTATCTCAGGAGACATTAATCATTTCTTACCTGCTGTGCAATGTAGAACTTAGGGGTCTATTTACTAAAACCTTGGAGAGAGATAAAGTGGACGGAGATAAAGTACTGGCCAATGAGCAACTACCTGCCATGTCACAGGCTGGGTTTGAAAAAACGAGTTTTATGGTAAGAACTTACCCTTGTTAAAACTCTTTCTGCGAGGTACACTAGGCTCCACAAGGAATAGACATAGGGGTGTAGAGTAGGATCTTGATCCGAGGCACCAACAGGCTCAAAGCTTTGACTGTTCCCAGAATGCACAGCGCCGCCTCCTCTATAACCCCGCCTCCCAGCACAGGAGCTCAGTTTTTAGTTAACCAGCCCAATGCAGTAGCAGGAAAAGAGACGACAACGGTTAGTAGCCACAAACACCACATTCTCACGACAGGAGACGTGTCAGCGGCTAATGCCATACCAACCCAAAGAAGCTAAGTGCGCCAGGGTGGGCGCCTTGTGGAGCCCAGTGTACCTCGCAGAAAGAGTTTTAACAAAGGTAAGTTCTTACCATAAAACTCATTTTCTGCTGCGGGGTACACTGGGCTCCACAAGGATTGGACAATGGGGATGTCCTAAAGCAGTTCCTTATGGGAGGGGACGCACTGTAGCGGGCACAAGAACCCGGCGTCCAAAGGAAGCATCCTGGGAAGCGGCAGTATCGAAGGCATAGAACCTTATAAACGTGTTCACAGAGGACCACGTAGCCGCCTTGCACAATTGTTCAAGGGTCGCACCACGGCGGGCCGCCCAAGAAGGTCCAACAGACCGAGTAGAATGGACCGTAATGTGAGCAGGAGCTGACAGACCAGCCCTCACAAAAGCATGTGCAATCACCATTCTAATCCATCTGGCCAAAGTTTGCTTGTGAGCAGGCCAGCTCCGTTTGTGAAATCCAAACAGCACAAAGAGAGAATCAGATTTCCTAATAGAAGCAGTTCTCTTCACATAGATACGGAGAGCCCGTACCACATCCAAAGACCGCTCTTTGGGAGACAGATCAGGAGAAACAAGTGCCGGAACCACAATCTCCTGGTTAAGGTGGAACGAATAAACCACCTTAGGTAAATACCCGGGACGAGTCCTAAGAACCGCCCGGTCACGGTGAAATATCAGATATGGGGAACTACAGGACAAGGCACCCAAATCCGACACTCTTCTAGCTGAAGCAATAGCCAGCAGAAACACCACCTTAAGGGAAAGCCACTTAAGGTCAGCTGAACCAAGAGGTTCAAACGGAGACTCTTGTAACGCCTCCAAAACCACCGACAAGTCCCAAGGAGCCACAGGCGTGATATAGGGATGCGAAGAAAAAGAACGAGCGAACAACTCGGAATGAGGGCCATTGCCGATATGGCCAGTAGATGGCGTTCTGCCCAATGTAGAATCCGTGAGACTTCTTCCTTCATTGCCAAACGGCTTTGAGTGCCGCCTTGATGATTTATGTAAGCCACTGTGGTGGCGTTGTCCAACTGCACTTGAACAGGACGGTTCTGAATTAAATGCTGGGCTAGGTTCAATGCATTGAAGACCGCCCGCAATTCCAGAATGTTGATTGAGAGGGGGGACTCCTCCTTGGTCCACCGACCCTGAAGGGAGTGTTGCTCCAGCACTGCGCCCCAACCTCTTAGACTGGCATCTGTCGTCAACAGGACTCAGTTGGATATCCAGTAGGGACGGCCCCTGCACAATTGTTGGTCCCGGAGCCACCAGAGCAGCGACAGACGGACCTCCGGAGTCAATGAGATCATTTGAGACCTGATCCGTTGAGGCAGGCCGTCCCACTTGGCTAGAATCAGCCTCTGGAGGGGACGAGAATGGAATTGAGCATACTCCACCATGTCGAATGCTGATACCATGAGGCCCAGCACCTGCATTGCCGAATGTATCGATACTTGCGGACAAGAAAGGAAGCAACGAATCCTGTCCTGAAGCTTCAAGACTTTCTCCTGACACAAGAACAACCTCTGGTTGTGAGTGTCCAATAGCGCTCCCAGATGCACCATGCTCTGAGCAGGGATCAGGGAGGATTTCTTCCAGTTGATGAGCCACCCGTGGGCTTGTAGAAACCGGACCGTCATATCCAGATGACGCAGGAGAAGTTCTGGGGAATTTGCCAGGATTAACAAGTCGTCCAGATACGGCAGTATCCTGACCCCTTGACGGCGGAGTACCACCGTCATCACCGCCATAACTTTGGTGAAGATTCGCGGAGCCGTTGTTAAACCAAAAGGTAACGCCCAAAACTGGTAATGGAGGTTGCCAATAGCAAACCTCAGGTATTGCTGATGTGACGCTGCTATAGGAATATGCAGGTAAGCATCCTGTATGTCCAGGGAGACCATGTAGTCCCCAGGTTCCAAGGCCAGAACTATAGAGCGAAGGGTTTCCACACGGAACTTGGAAACCTTCACAAACCTGTTCAATGCCTTGAGGTTGAGACTGGGCCGGGAGGACCCATTCGGTTTCGGGACTAGAAACAGCGGAGAATAGTACCCCCGGTCCCTCTGCGCAAGAGGCACCTGTACTACGACTCCTGTATCCAGGAGGGTCTGTACCACCGATTGCAGAGTGTATGCCTTTGTCTGTCTGGCAAAATCGATGAGGGGGTCGGTTTTTGAAGGCTATGGCGTAACCTCGAGTGACGACTTCCCATACCCAGGCATCTGAAGTGGTCTTCAACCATTCCTGGGTATACCCTAGAAGCCGGCCCCCCACCCTGGGATCCCCCAGGGGGAGGCCCCCCCGTCATGCGGCAGGCTTATCGGCCTTGGAAGCTGGCTGATGGGCTGCCCAGGCTCTTTTTGGCTTTGGCTTACCAGGTTTGGAAGTGCGGACCTGCTTGTTGTACGCCTGACCTTTTGCTTTACCTGAAGGACGAAAGGGGCGAAAGGAAGTACCTTTAGCCTTCGACACAGAAGGAGCGGTACTTGGCAGACAGGCAGTTTTGGCAGTAGCCAAGTAAGCCACTATCTTATTTAAGTCCTCCCCAAACAGAATATCTCCCTTGAAAGGGAGTACCTCCAGGGTTTTTCTAGAGTCCAGATCCACAGACCAGGATCTCAGCCACAATATCCGGCGAGCCAGGGCTGACGTAGTAGAGGCCTTGGCTGCTAGGATACCGGCATCAGAAGCTGCCTCTTTAATATAGTGAGAAGCTGTGACAATATATGACAAGCATTGTCTAGCATGGTCAGAAGAGATGTCAGCTTCTAACTCCAAGGCCCATGCTTCAATAGCCTCTGCAGTCCATGTTGCTGCAATAGTGGGCCTTTGTGCAGCACCCGCGAGGGTGTAAATCGCTTTAAGACAACCCTCCACACGTTTATCCATAGGCTCTTTTAGAGACGTGACGGTAGTAACAGGCAGAGCTGAGGAAACCACCATCCTAGCCACATGTGAGTCTACTGGAGGAGGCGTTTCCCAATTCTTAGACAGCTCTGGCGCGAGGGGATAGTGAGCCAGCATCTACTTTTGAGGCACAAACTTCGTACCCGGGTTTTCCCAGGGTTCCTGACGTATATCCACTAGGTGATCAGAGTGAGGTAAAACTTGTTTAACCACCTTCTGACGCTTGAACCTATCTGGTTTCTTAGGAGGGACGGATGGCTCGGGATCATCCGTAATCTGTAGAATTAACTTAATAGCCTCCAAAAGATCAGGAACATCCACATGTGAACTACCCTCCCCATCAGCAGTATCCGAGTCAGAACCTGTGGGGTCAGTGTAAGTGCCGTCTTCATCAGACGAGGTGTCAGTGACAGCAGTGGATTGTGAGGAGACAAGCGCTCGCTTAGAGGACCTCTTGGACTTAGGCGAGCGTTGGTCAGACTTTTTTGTAGTCAGGGACTGGTTCAACTTCTTCAATTGAGCAGATAAATCGCCCGCCCACGGCGGGTTAGCTGCAGGGACCACATACGGTTGTACCGGCATTGGGGGTCCCATAGGGGGTGTTAGTTTATGAACTAGCGTATGCAGAAGCGTGGAAAAAGCGGCCCACGGTGGGTCATTATGTACCTCCGTTGACACAGTCCCACTGGGGGGCAAGGAGCCCCCAGAACCAGAGCCCGCAGCTGCTATATTCTCCTCATAGTGATCTGCAGCTTCAGCAACACCGGCAGTGTGTTCAGCCCCAGAACCGTTACCCTCAGAAGCAGACATGATATAACTTGCAGTATAAGGTAACACAGTACAATTGGCAGCAGCACAATACCTCTTACCCAAACCCCTTTCGCAGTGTAGTCAGCACCAGCAGAGATAAAGGAGAGATATGGTGACTAAATCACAGAGAAAAATACGTAATACAGTATATCTTTGTGAAAATCCTATATTAGATAACACCTGACGCACCAAGCCCCCTCAGGTTATGGAATATAGGGATAGCAGGTTGAGTGAAAGACACGAAATGGACACCACTCAGCTATCAATGCACACACAGATAGTCACAGTTTGTACAATGCAGAGGTTATTACTGACAATAATACTGCACTGGACTAGCTTACACAGCTATATAACAATAGATATAACAGTACACAGTAAGAACTGGATGTATATCACAGGGTAATTGTACTAGGAAACCCTGACTAAATGCACTCTTTCTTACTAACACTGACTTAAAAGGCAGGTAGAATACTTAAGTGTCATGTAAAGTCACAGCACTGACAACCAGGCGGCTTTACATAGGAGGATTTGCCTAAGCAGTCCCAGGAACAGTGAGCTGAGGGATAATGGCGCCCAGACACTGACAGAGAGTGAGGGAGAGACAGAGATGAAGCTCCAGGGCGGGAACACTTGCTGGAAATGGTGCCCTGGGGCTGGGGGAGGGGCTTCAGGTCTAAGCCTTATCCCCTGCTGGAAAAACCACCAGGTACTGTGGGCTACTGAAAATGGTTTAGAGAGAAAACCTGACCTGCACCCATGCCCTGGTGATCTAGTGGGATCGCCTGTACTGCCACAGTGTCCACCGCCAGCGCGCGCGGCCCGCCTCCCACTGACCGCGCCGGATCGCGATAAAGACAAGGTCCTGCAAACGGAACCCACTCACCACCTCCCGAAGCGCGGCCACGCGATCCCGGAGAGCCCCCGTCGTGTGTGCCTGACAAGAAGAAAACAGGAGCCTCCTGCTGTAGTTACCCGGCAACCAGGGCTCGGGAGTGTACAGCGCCGCTGTGGAGAGCTGGAGCTGCAGCAGTGAATGTCTTCTGACATGTAACACTGCTGCTGCCCTTGAAGTCTTCACTTTTCTTCTCAAAAAGCTCTTCTTAGGGCTGCCTGGAGCAGCCCCTCTGTTATGTGCCTGCTACTGCAGCACCAACTACAAAACTGAGCTCCTGTGCAGAGAGGTGGGGTTATAGAGGAGGCGGCGCTGTGCATTCTGGGAACAGTCAAAGCTTTGAGCCTGTTGGTGCCTCGGATCAAGATCCTACTCTACACCCCTATGTCTATTCCTTGTGGAGCCCAGTGTACCCCGCAGCAGAAATGACAGGAGCTGGTTGGCTGGTACTTTGGGGGTCATTCCGAGTTGATCGCTCGCTAACAACTTTTTGCAGCGCTGCGATCAGGTTATAGCTCGGCAAAACTGTGCATGCGTATGCACCGCATTGCGCAGGCGCGTCGTACGGCTACAAAGAGGATCTGTGCTGGGCGATGGATTCAACGAAGAATCGATTCGCACAGCCGATCGAAAGGAGATTGACAGGAAGGGGGCGTTTGTGGGCGTCAACTGACCGTTTTCTGGGAGTGTTTGGGAAAACGCAGGCGTGTCCAAGCGTTTGCAGGGCGGGTGTCTGACGTCAATTCCGCCACCAAAAAGACTGAAGTGATCGCAGCGGCTGAGTAAGTCCAGAGCTACTCATAAACTGCAAAAAACTTTTTTGTGCCGTCGGCTGCAAAAGCGTTCAAAAACTTGCAAAGCGAAAATACACTCCCCATAGGCGGCGACTATCTGATCGCAGCGCTGCAAAAAGTAGCTAGCAAGCGATGAACTCGGAATGACTCCCTCTATTCTCCAGCAACTTTATCTCCATCCAAGGCTTAGTAAATAGACCCCATAGTCTGGAGCAAGTCCCCACAAGAATGGGAGGTCCGCGCTGCCACCTAGCTCTCATTCTCCGCCTTTGCGCCCCAACTGGTCAAGTGAACCAGCTGTCAGTCAGCCAGGTAGCATCTAGTCAGATACTGTAAGCCACACATTAATGATGACTTCAGCATCGCACATGAAAGGAGAGCTCTAGTGTCCCTGGCACCGGCGTTAGACTTCTGTTTGACGACTGTACGGTGTGATTTTCCTACGCAGGACACGGCTGGAGAGGAACTTTCATTTTCCATGGACTGTGGTAGAGAAGACACTGGTTCATTGTGAGGCAGCAAATGCCGTTATTTACCTGGCACAGATAGCGGAACATAACTTACTCAGAGACAGCATCATGCGGCCGGAGTGACCGAGAGGCTATTGGATTCCTGCGCTTCTCACCACAACCCATTCCTATTGGCTGGCAGAAAGAGCTCAGCACCATCTCCATTATTAAAAGGGAATTTGAGCAAATTAAATTTTATTATTGCAAACTGGCGACAAAAATATTAAGCAAGGAGGTTTCAAAATACTCTGCCAATAGGACTTTATCTAGATTTCATGGTGGTGATTGCATAGTTACCATTCAGTACAGTTCCATTGTTTTTCTACTACAACACTTGCCGGTTTGTCCTAATGTATGGCTTTCATAAATCGTGAGGGCGAGTGAGTGCCCAGTATTTATTCGATGCAGCACTTTTGTGGGCGCGAACCCTTCTGTTACAGTGCGCAAAGCACGCCGAACAGAGTAATGATAAAAGTGAAACGCTTCCAGCTCAGAGCGCGTGTAACAGTGAGTACAATAAAATTAGCCGGGTGGCCTCCGCTCAGCAAGCTACAGCCCTGACAATGATGCCTCACAATGAGAGGGCAAGACAGCCCTCACTAAGCCCAGCTTCCAGGGCCAACGTCCGCTCTTAACTGGAAAACACTGCCATTCTGTTCTATAGACCCATAGTCTCTTTGGCAGAAATCCAGGCATGCGGTACCACCAACAGTTTTGTACAGACACAGGACTCAATTCAATTCTGTGCCACGTTAATAGCGTCGGGAAGGAGCTGCCGGAGCTATTCAATTGATCGTGATGTTGTGCCTGACTACAGGAGGGTTGCGAGCAGAAATCCGACTAAACTAGTGCCGCCATGCTGTTTTCTGCCTATATCGCGGCGCAGACAGCATCTTGACAGGCGCTTAAGTCGGAGAATGACGGTTCTAGCGACTAATCGCCCGGCTGTAGGCGAGAGAACTGGCATCTCACGACTAGCGATGACAACAATTGAATAGCCAAATACCAAATGGCCAGATCTGCCATAGAGCCCTCGCAGTTCTTACCCTGACAGCCAGGACGAAGATGCAGCGCCTGCAGAACCACGGCTCCAGGACTCCCTTCTCTCCACTCTCCACGATGGGGATGTGACACTTCTGATGATAGCCTGAAACACAAACAGATCACAGCAGGTCTCATTAGCTACAGTCCCTCTGGAGGAAAAGAGCATGAGACTTGTAGTCCTCCATGGCTGAGCGTTCACAAAGAGGAAAAAAAAAAAAAACAGGCAGAACTCAGTTCAGTGTAAGCGCCCACGGGCGACTGCCGGAATTGGTAATGCGGGTGAATGATCGGAGCATAGACGCTGTCTATACCCCATTGTTTATAGTCTCCAGTGTCCCCTAGTGGATGAAGAAGAAATAATGTAAGCGGTTACAATGTTGCATCTCTCTACAATTGTTATAGGGACACCTCAATAGTACACACTACGGGACTGATTCTGCATCGCTCTGATCATTCATTGGGCGTTTTTGGGGTTGTGGTCTGATCGCAAGATTTCACCTAAAAAAATGGAAAAACCTTGTGTTGAGCTTTCATCCCTGTACACCTAACATATGTCGATCATATGGTGTCAATCTACTTGACCGTCAACCTAGACACTGTCTATCTATCATCCGGATACCGTTTCTGGTCGGCGGCTGAGCAGTTAGCTTGTAGGTGGGCAACCTGACTATAAAATTATACGTAGCAGCTGATTGGTTGCCACGGGCAACTTCTCCACTGGCTCACTACTCCACTCATCACTGCTTCATGAATAGACCCCCATTGTCTGAGAATTACAGCTACGCCGTCCTCGTTGGTGTGCGCCATTTCTACATTGGTTATGATGAACTCGCCTACATATTGCTGAGGCAGAAATGTATAAATGAAGGTGCTTGTGAAAAGCCATTTATAGTACTGGAATAGTAGTGAACGATTTGTGCTTTGCGCTGGAATTTGTGCGCAGAGTGTCCAACTCACCAAGGCCGCTGGAGCCCGTGCCACTGCGTGATAAATTGGCTGGTAATGTATCAGCGTGCAATCAGCTCCTAACTGTCATGTTACAGGCTGTGTTTGAAAAATGGCAGTTAGGAGATGATTGGTTGGTGCGTTATCACCGTGCAATGTATCACTCTCCGAGGCTTGATAAATCTGGACCTAAATGTGTGTGGGGTGTGGCATGGAAGGTCGACAGTAACTAGGTCGACAACTATTGGTCGACAGTAAGTAGGTCGACAGGGATGCTAGGTCGACAGGGTCTCTAGGACGACAGGTCAAAAGGTCGACATAAGTTCTTAATGTTTTTCTAGTGTCATTTTCTCCGTACAGTGACCGGGAACCCCAATTAGCGCACCGTGTCCCCTCGCATGGCTCGCTTCACTCGCCATGCTTCGGGCAAGGTACCTCGCTGCGCTCGCCACAGGTTACTATTCCCAATCGTAGTACGCGTGGATCGTTAAGTATGAAAAAGTTCAAAAACATGAATATTTTTTTTGAAAAACTCATGTCGACCTTTTGACCTGTCGACCTAGAACATGTCGACCTAGAGCTAGACCTAGAGAAAATCGGTCGACCTAGTTACTGTCGACCAATAGTGGTCGACTTATACAGTGTCGACCTAGTTACTGTCGACCTAGAGACCAGGGGGTTCATTCCGAGTTGATTGCTAGCTGAAAATGTTCGCTGTGCAGCGATGATGCAAAAAAACGGCACTTCTGCGTATGCGGCGCAATGCGCACGTGCGACGTACTTTCACAACGGACAATGTAGTTTTACACAAGGTCTAGCGAAGCTTTTCAGTCACACTGCTGGACGCAGAGTGATTGACAGGAAGTGGGCGTTACTGGGTGTCAACTGACCGTTTTCAGGGAGTGTTTGAAAAAACGCAGGCGTTCCAGGAAAAACGCAGGCGTGGCTGGGCGAACGCAGGTGTGGCTGGGTGAACGCAGGGCGGGTGTGTGACGTCAAAACAGGAACTGAACAGTCTGAAGTGATAGCAAGCGCTGAGTAGGTCTGGAGCTACTCTGAAACTGCGCAAAAAAATTTTGTAGCCGCTCTGCGATCCTTCCGTTCGCACTTCTGCTAAGCTAAAATACATTCCCAGTGGGAGGCGGCATAGCGTTTGCACGGCTGCTAAAAACTGCTAGCGAGCGAACAACTCGGAATGACCACCCAGATCCCGTGTGTGTGATGTGCGGACGGATGCAGTACAGTAAATGTGACGTCTGTTTCTGCATCCTGCAAACGCTGTGCATCGTGATGTGAGCTGTAAGTGGCTGGGAAGCAGAGTAGAAGCAGTAACAGGTGGCTCTGTGCACAGCCGCTGCCAGGACATTACTGCAGACCTGCAGGTGCTCTGGAACCGGTCGGCTTCCAGCAAACTTTAATCAGCGACCAGTGACTTGTGAGTCCGCTCAGCTGCAGACCTCCCGCATATAACTCAGGAGCCGTCACTTCCTCTGGTCTTCCAGAGGGAGCCAATAATGCTCGCCAGATCCGGGGCCACCGGAAAACGCTTAAAGGGGCCGCACAGCTTTATTTTTCTTTTACATTTATATACGGCCACCGAGAATCCTGATCTATGGGTACAACTGTGAGCCTAATTCAGACCCGATTGCTGCAACGGGAGCCATCGCAGTCTGAAGCCCTTTGGGGAGTGTACGCACACCCCGTGAGGCCCAGTGAGATGGGAAAGCATCCCAGAGCTGCGAACCCCTCTGACTGATTGACAGGCAGAGGAGGTCGCGAGGCGGGAGGGGGCTTGACAACGGCGTTAGAACGCCGTTGGTGGGGCGCGGTCCGGACAATGCAGGTGTGTCAGGACCTTTGCGTGTGACCTCACATGGCCGCTGCGAGCCGGAACGCAGCAGGCAGCCGCCTGCCAGGCTGCGCAGGCAGGGAGCTACTTGGTGGGTGCGAAAGCATCACCACCGTGCGATGCTTTCACACCCGTGGGGAGGGAGGGGGTAGGGCCTGACATGCGGGGCGGACTAGCCCAGTGTTGGGGGTCCCCCTGCATGTCAGAGAAACTGATCGTAGATGTGCTAGATTTAGCACATCTACAATCAGGTCTGAATGACCCCGTGACCCCTGTACTCAGGAGAGCAAAAACGACTGTGCCTGTACTATGTTCTAGCCTTGCTGAAAGGCACAGATGGGAATCAGGAAGAAAAAGCAAGGGACTGCGATGGTAATCCATAGGAAGAACACCCAGGACGTAAATCACGTGTCACAGTTTTCGGTGGGAGGTTTTCGATCAGCCACCCTATAATCCGGACCTTGCTCCAGGCGACTTTTACCTATTCACTAAGCGCAAAGAGTTTCCGGGCAGAAAACGTTTTGGAAGTGACGATGAGTTGAAGCTTACAGTCAGCAACTGGTTCGATGGACTGGAGCAGGCCTGGGCGACCCGAGGCTCTCCAGCTGTTGTGAAACTACAAGTCCCAGCATGCCCGCCACAGTACTGCTATTAGGGAATGATAAAACTGTGGCAGGGCATGCTGGGATGTGTAGTTTCAAAACAGCTGGAGAGCCGCAGGTTGGCCAGGTCGTTACTTACTGGATTACCATCGTAGTAAAAGTTGCAGGAGGGCATGTACAGAACAATGTGGAGAGATGGCCTATTTTAAGCATTTTGCTGAATGCAAGACAATGTCAGAGCCTTTTATTTTTAAATACAGTGGGCCTGAGACGGATGCAAGTTGATATGAGGACGGACGCAGCGGAGATCTGCACCATAGAAAGATACTGCTGACTGGCGGTGGTGATAGAACACTTGGAACCACCTTGTTCTAAGATCTGAAACATGCATGATGGGCCGAGCAGCTGGTAAAGCCTATGGCAACATCACCACCAGCAGCCACATTCACTGCCAATTATACCACATTTCATGCCACCCCGTGTATCATAGTTTCTAGCAAATAGAATGAAGCAGGACCCTGGTCACAGACGTTGGTTCTGAGATGAACATTCATAATATAAATCCACCTACCCAGACCACACTTCCCACAGATCAGAATCTCATTTAGCGGGACGGAGGTCTTCCCCATGCAGATGTAGCACTTTGGTTCCTCTCCGGGGACCCCAGCTGCGGGAAGAATACAAGAGATCAGTGGATAAAATCACATTTATTGTAGCAGAGACGACGTGCTGTTATTCTCACACTTACTGCGGAGGATAGGATACAGTGTTATATTCACACTAACTGTAGCAGAGAGGAGGCAGCGTCACACTCACAGCAGAGAGGAGGCAGCGTCACACTCACAGCAGAGAGGAGGCGGCGTCACACTCACAGCAGAGAGGAGGCGGCGTCACACTCACAGCAGAGAGGAGGCGGCGTCACACTCACAGCAGAGAGGAGGCGGCGTCACACTCACAGCAGAGAGGAGGCGGCGTCACACTCACAGCAGAGAGGAGGCGGCGTCACACTCACAGCAGAGAGGAGGCGGCGTCACACTCACAGCAGAGAGGAGGCGGCGTCACACTCACAGCAGAGAGGAGGCAGCGTCACACTCACAGCAAAGAGGAGGCAGCGTCACACTCACAGCAAAGAGGAGGCAGCGTCACACTCACAGCAAAGAGGAGGCAGCGTCACACTCACAGCAGAGAGGAGGCAGCGTCACACTCACAGCAGAGAGGAGGCAGCGTCACACTCACAGCAGAGAGGAGGCAGCGTCACACTCACAGCAGAGAGGAGGCAGCGTCACACTCACAGCAGAGAGGAGGCAGCGTCACACTCACAGCAGAGAGGAGGCAGCGTCACACTCACAGCAGAGAGGAGGCAGCGTCACACTCACAGCAGAGAGGAGGCAGCGTCACACTCACAGCAGAGAGGAGGCAGCGTCACACTCACAGCAGAGAGGAGGCAGCGTCACACTCACAGCAGAGAGGAGGCAGCGTCACACTCACAGCAGAGAGGAGGCAGCGTCACACTCACAGCAGAGAGGAGGCAGCGTCACACTCACAGCAGAGAGGAGGCAGCGTCACACTCACAGCAGCAGAGAGGAGGCAGCGTCACACTCACAGCAGCAGCAGAGAGGAGGCAGCGTCCCACTCAAAGCAGAGAGGATACAGCGTCACACTCACAGCAGCAGCAGAGAGGAGGCAGCGTCACACTCACAGCAGCAGCAGAGGAGGCAGCGTCACACTAACAGCAGAGAGGAGGCAGCGTCACACTCACAGCAGAGAGGAGGCAGCGTCACACTCACAGCAGAGAGGAGGCAGCGTCACACTCACAGCAGAGAGGAGGCAGCGTCACACTCACAGCAGAGAGGAGGCAGCGTCACACTCACAGCAGAGAGGAGGCAGCGTCACACTCACAGCAGAGAGGAGCGTCACAGTCACAGCAGAGAGGAGGCAGCGTCACACTCACAGCAGAGAGGAGGCAGCGTCACACTCACAGCAGAGAGGAGGCAGCGTCACACTCACAGCAGAGAGGAGGCAGCGTCACACTCACAGCAGAGAGGAGGCAGCGTCACACTCACAGCAGAGAGGAGGCAGCGTCACACTCACAGCAGAGAGGAGGCAGCGTCACACTCACAGCAGAGAGGAGCGTCACACTCACAGCAGAGAGGAGGCAGCGTCACACTCACAGCAGAGAGGAGGCAGCGTCACACTCACAGCAGAGAGGAGGCAGCGTCACACTCACAGCAGAGAGGAGGCAGCGTCACACTCACAGCAGAGAGGAGGCAGCGTCACACTCACAGCAGAGAGGAGGCAGCGTCACACTCACAGCAGAGAGGAGGCAGCGTCACACTCACAGCAGAGAGGAGGCAGCGTCACACTCACAGCAGAGAGGAGGCAGCGTCACACTCACAGCAGAGAGGAGGCAGCGTCACACTCACAGCAGAGAGGAGGCAGCGTCACACTCACAGCAGAGAGGAGGTAGCGTCACACTCACAGCAGAGAGGATGCGGGGTCACACTCACAGCAGAGAGGATGCGGGGTCACACTCACAGCAGAGAGGATGCGGGGTCACACTCACAGCAGAGAGGATGCGGGGTCACACTCACAGCAGAGAGGATGCGGGGTCACACTCACAGCAGAGAGGATGCGGGGTCACACTCACAGCAGAGAGGATGCGGCGTCACACTCACAGCAGAGAGGATGCGGCGTCACACTCACAGCAGAGAGGATGCGGGGTCACACTCACAGCAGGGAGGATGCGGGGTCACACTCACAGCAGGGAGGATGCGGGGTCACACTCACAGCAGAGAGGATGCAGCGTCACACTCACAGCAGAGAGGATGCAGCGTCACACTCACAGCAGAGAGGATGCAGCGTCACACTCACAGCAGAGAGGATGCAGCGTCACACTCACAGCAGAGAGGATGCAGCGTCACACTCACAGCAGAGAGGATGCAGCGTCACACTCACAGCAGAGAGGATGCAGCGTCACACTCACAGCAGAGGGAATGCAGCGTCACACTCACAGTAGAGAGGATGCAGCATCACACTCACAGCAGCAGCAGGGGATGCAGCATCACACTCACAGCAGCAGATGCAGCGTCACACTCACAGCAGCAGACAGGACGCAGCGTCACACTCACAGCAGCAGCAGAGAGGATGCAGCGTCACATTCAGAGCAGCAGCAGACATGATGCAGCGTCACACTCACAGCAGCAGCAGAGGATGCAGCATCACACAGCAGCAGAGAGAATGCAGCATCACACTCATAGCAGCAGCAGAGAGGATGCAGCGTCACAATCACAGCAGCAGCAGGGAGGACGCGGCGTCACAATCACAGCAGAGAGGATGCGGCGTCACACTCACAGCAGAAAGACTGCAGCATCACACTCACAGCAGAGAGGATGCAGCGTCACACTCACAGCAGAGAGGAGGCAGCGTCACAGTCACAGCAGAGAGGAGGCAGCGTCACAGTCACAGCAGAGAGGAGGCAGCGTCACACTCACAGCAGAGAGGAGGCAGCGTCACACTCACAGCAGAGAGGAGGCAGCGTCACACTCACAGCAGAGAGGAGGCAGCGTCACACTCACAGCAGAGAGGAGGCAGCGTCACACTCACAGCAGAGAGGAGGCAGCGTCACACTCACAGCAGAGAGGAGGCAGCGTCACACTCACAGCAGAGAGGAGGCAGCGTCACACTCACAGCAGAGAGGAGGCAGCGTCACACTCAAAGCAGAGGAGGCAGCGTCACACTCACAGCAGAGAGGAGGCAGCGTCACACTCACAGCAGAGAGGAGGCAGCGTCACACTCACAGCAGAGAGGAGGCAGCGTCACACTCACAGCAGCAGAGAGGAGGCAGCGTCACACTCACAGCAGCAGCAGAGAGGAGGCAGCGTCCCACTCAAAGCAGAGAGGATACAGCGTCACACTCACAGCAGCAGCAGAGAGGAGGCAGCGTCACACTCACAGCAGCAGCAGAGGAGGCAGCGTCACACTAACAGCAGAGAGGAGGCAGCGTCACACTCACAGCAGAGAGGAGGCAGCGTCACACTCACAGCAGAGAGGAGGCAGCGTCACACTCACAGCAGAGAGGAGGCAGCGTCACACTCACAGCAGAGAGGAGGCAGCGTCACACTCACAGCAGAGAGGAGGCAGCGTCACACTCACAGCAGAGAGGAGGCAGCGTCACACTCACAGCAGAGAGGAGGCAGCGTCACACTCACAGCAGAGAGGAGGCAGCGTCACACTCACAGCAGAGAGGAGCGTCACAGTCACAGCAGAGAGGAGGCAGCGTCACACTCACAGCAGAGAGGAGGCAGCGTCACACTCACAGCAGAGAGGAGGCAGCGTCACACTCACAGCAGAGAGGAGGCAGCGTCACACTCACAGCAGAGAGGAGGCAGCGTCACACTCACAGCAGAGAGGAGGCAGCGTCACACTCACAGCAGAGAGGAGCGTCACACTCACAGCAGAGAGGAGGCAGCGTCACACTCACAGCAGAGAGGAGGCAGCGTCACACTCACAGCAGAGAGGAGGCAGCGTCACACTCACAGCAGAGAGGAGGCAGCGTCACACTCACAGCAGAGAGGAGGCAGCGTCACACTCACAGCAGAGAGGAGGCAGCGTCACACTCACAGCAGAGAGGAGGCAGCGTCACACTCACAGCAGAGAGGAGGCAGCGTCACACTCACAGCAGAGAGGAGGCAGCGTCACACTCACAGCAGAGAGGAGGTAGCGTCACACTCACAGCAGAGAGGATGCGGGGTCACACTCACAGCAGAGAGGATGCGGGGTCACACTCACAGCAGAGAGGATGCGGGGTCACACTCACAGCAGAGAGGATGCGGGGTCACACTCACAGCAGAGAGGATGCGGGGTCACACTCACAGCAGAGAGGATGCGGCGTCACACTCACAGCAGAGAGGATGCGGCGTCACACTCACAGCAGAGAGGATGCGGGGTCACACTCACAGCAGGGAGGATGCGGGGTCACACTCACAGCAGAGAGGATGCAGCGTCACACTCACAGCAGAGAGGATGCAGCGTCACACTCACAGCAGAGAGGATGCAGCGTCACACTCACAGCAGAGAGGATGCAGCGTCACACTCACAGCAGAGAGGATGCAGCGTCACACTCACAGCAGAGAGGATGCAGCGTCACACTCACAGCAGAGAGGATGCAGCGTCACACTCACAGCAGAGAGGATGCAGCGTCACACTCACAGCAGAGGGAATGCAGCGTCACACTCACAGTAGAGAGGATGCAGCATCACACTCACAGCAGCAGCAGGGGATGCAGCATCACACTCACAGCAGCAGATGCAGCGTCACACTCACAGCAGCAGCAGACAGGACGCAGCGTCACACTCACAGCAGCAGCAGAGAGGATGCAGCGTCACATTCAGAGCAGCAGCAGACATGATGCAGCGTCACACTCACAGCAGCAGCAGAGGATGCAGCATCACACAGCAGCAGAGAGAATGCAGCATCACACTCATAGCAGCAGCAGAGAGGATGCAGCGTCACAATCACAGCAGCAGCAGGGAGGACGCGGCGTCACAATCACAGCAGAGAGGATGCGGCGTCACACTCACAGCAGAAAGACTGCAGCGTCACACTCACAGCAGAGAGGAGGCAGCGTCACACTCACAGCAGAGAGGAGGCAGCGTCACACTCACAGCAGAGAGGAGGCAGCGTCACACTCACAGCAGAGAGGAGGCAGCGTCACACTCACAGCAGAGAGGAGGCAGCGTCACACTCACAGCAGAGAGGAGGCAGCGTCACACTCACAGCAGAGAGGAGGCAGCGTCACACTCACAGCAGAGAGGAGGCAGCGTCACACTCACAGCAGAGAGGAGGCAGCGTCACACTCACAGCAGAGAGGAGGCAGCGTCACACTCACAGCAGAGAGGAGGCAGCGTCACACTCACAGCAGAGAGGAGGCAGCGTCACACTCACAGCAGAGAGGAGGCAGCGTCACACTCACAGCAGAGAGGAGGCAGCGTCACACTCACAGCAGAGAGGATGCGGGGTCACACTCACAGCAGAGAGGATGCGGGGTCACACTCACAGCAGAGAGGATGCGGCGTCACACTCACAGCAGAGAGGATGCGGCGTCACACTCACAGCAGAGAGGATGCGGCGTCACACTCACAGCAGCAGCAGAGGATGCAGCGTCACACTCACAGCAGCAGCAGAGGATGCAGCGTCACACTCACAGCAGCAGCAGAGGATGCAGCGTCACACTCACAGCAGCAGCAGAGGATGCAGCGTCACACTCACAGCAGCAGCAGAGGATGCAGCGTCACACTCACAGCAGCAGCAGAGGATGCAGCGTCACACTCACAGCAGCAGCAGAGGATGCAGCGTCACACTCACAGCAGCAGAGGATGCAGCGTCACACTCACAGCAGCAGCAGAGGATGCAGCGTCATACTCACAGCAGCAGCAGAGGATGCAGCGTCACACTCACAGCAGCAGCAGAGAGGATGCAGCGTCACACTCACAGCAGCAGCAAGGAGGATGCAGCGTCACACTCACAGCAGCAGCAGATGATGCAGCAACGTCACACTCACAGCAGTAGCAGAGAGGATGCAGCATCACACTCACAGCAGCAGCAGAGAGGATGCAACGTCACACTCACAGCAGCAGCAGAGAGGATGCAGCATCACACTCACAGCAGCAGCAGAGAGGATGCAACGTCACACTCACAGCAGCAGCAGAGAGGATGCAACGTCACACTCACAGCAGCAGCAGAGAGGATGCAGCATCACACTCACAGCAGCAGCAGAGAGGATGCAACGTCACACTCAGCAGCAGCAAGGAGGATGCAGCGTCACACTCACAGCAGCAGCAAGGAGGATGCAGCGTCACACTCACAGCAGCAGCAAGGAGGATGCAGCGTCACACTCACAGCAGCAAGGAGGATGCAGCGTCACACTCACAGCAGCAGCGAGGATGCAGCGTCACACTCACAGCAGCAGCAGAGGATGCAGCATCACACTCACAGCAGCAGCAAGGAGGATGCAGCGTCACACTGAAAGCAGCAGCAGAGGGGATGCAACGTCACTCAGCAGCAGCAGAGAGGATGCAGCGTCACACTCACAGCAGCAGCAAGGAGGATGCAGCGTCACACTCACAGCAGCAGCAAGGAGGATGCAGCGTCACACTCACAGCAGCAGCAAGGAGGATGCAGCGTCACACTCACAGCAGCAGCAAGGAGGATGCAGCGTCACACTCACAGCAGCAGCAAGGATGCAGCGTCACACTCACAGCAAGGAGGATGCAGCGTCACACTCACAGCAGCAGCAAGGAGGATGCAGCGTCACACTCACAGCAGCAGCAAGGAGGATGCAGCGTCACACTCACAGCAGCAGCAGAGGATGCAGCGTCACACTCACAGCAGCAGCAGAGGATGCAGCGTCACACTCACAGCAGCAGCAAGGAGGATGCAGCGTCACACTCACAGCAGCAGCAGAGGATGCAGCGTCACACTCACAGCAGCAGCAGAGGATGCAGCGTCACACTCACAGCAGCAGCAGAGGATGCAGCGTCACACTCACAGCAGCAGCAAGGAGGATGCAGCGTCACACTCACAGCAGCAGCAGCAGAGGATGCAGCGTCACACTCACAGCAGCAGCAGCAGAGGATGCAGCGTCACACTCACAGCAGCAGAGAGGATGCAGCGTCACACTGACAGCAGCAGCAGAGAATGCAGCGTCACACTGACAGCAGCAGCAGAGGATGCAGCGTCACACTGACAGCAGCAGCAGAGAGGATGCAGCGTCACACTGATAGCAGCAGCAGAGAGGATGGAGCGTCACACTGACAGCAGCAGCAGAGAGGATGCAGCGTCACACTGATAGCAGCAGCAGAGAGGATGGAGCGTCACACTCACAGCAGCAGCAGAGAGGATGCAGCGTCACACTGATAGCAGCAGCAGAGAGGATGCAGCGTCACACTCATAGCAGCAGCAGAGAGGATGCAGCGTCACACTCATATGGAAAGAGAGGGGGGTAATGTAAAGAAACTATACACAATAGAAAGGTGTAAATGCATAGTTCTGTATTCTCTATTATTGCAAGTATAATAAACAGCAGGGATGGGAACAATATTAACGATAATGGATATACTCCATAGAACTCTACAGACCGCAGAAACGCCAGGTCATGCTTTATTCCATCTTATTTCCAAACACAACTGTTCTCAAAAAGGACTTGCGCCTTTATGAAAATAACGCCAAATGTAACACGGACACGACTTTAACCTGTCGCATTTCCGCAGTCTTGATAAAAGCCCTATTTCCTAAGTGTAGACGTGGTTACACTGTGCTCTTTGAGGCAGATACAATCTGCCCTTTATCTTCCAGACTCTAACGTGTCTTCATTCATTCGCTCCCTAACACAGCGTCCTGATAGCTGTTCAATGATGGCTGCCAAAGCTATAATTCCCGCTGTGCAGGTTTCCATCCACATGTATACTATATACTAGTACAGTAAGTAATGGTCATTACTGTGCACTGGATTCTTCATACTCCCTGTATAAACTTTATTCCTGCAAATTAGTCTCATCTCTGCTCTTCCTGACAACACTTCATTGTGTCTCTACGAAGGACGATTGTGAAAAATCCTCAGGGTGGGAACCTCAGGAGATCCACGCTTTAATAATACTAAAGTGTCCCCAGCAACCAATAGGGGTATAGTGGGGGAGGAGCTTGTAAGTTTGCAATCTTTAAAGTGCCCAAACGTATTTTTTTTATTACTTTCACGTCTAGTATATTATTTACCCAATGAGTTCTGAAAGCAGACACTTTCTGATACCCTCTTGGGTGGTCATTAGTGGTGTCTGCCACGTGGACAAATCCTCTTGCGTCACGTGTTTACATTACGTGACGCAAGAGGATGTGCCAGTTACCAAAGCGAAGTCTCAGTTTCCACTTCAGTTCCCAGTTTTTAATCATTAAGGACAGAGCATCTGTTTCTTAGTTGCGGCAGCCTGTTACATCGCAAGTAAACAGGACGGTACCACAACCCTTGCGGTAAGCGGATTAGCCGCAGTGGTTTACTGAATGTTATAAACAGGGACAGTTTTCCCCAATTTCCTCACATTCTCAGCAAGCCCCTAATCCGCGCACTCGCAAAGGCTCGTTAAGTGATATTTGATAATCAACTAATCCGTTTCATTTAAAAATCTTCCCTGGAATCATGTTTCCCATCTTCCAGCGGCCTGTGGAGCACGGGAGGCCTAAGTGGCTGCTTATCCCGGTTATAAACACAGGGGTGACGTGGCGCAGATTGCTCTCGCAGGTCTGTAGTAGGATGAGACGGGAAAAACAACGGCATCTCTGACACACCTGGGATTTTGTAGCTAACTTTGGTAAATGTCAGGGCTAATTTGGCAGGGTTTCTTACTTAAAAGCAGGGTCCCGGCAAAGAGCGACGGTGGGGGGGGGGGGGGGGGCATGTTGCCGCTGGCAACATGGGGCATCGGCCGCATCGTTCATTTCATCGCCTAGTGTGTACCCGGAATAACAGCGGCATCACGGAGTAGCTGGTTACAAATGAGCTATTAGGCTGCCTTGTGACGACAGGAACATTGGTTTGCCCCAACAAAAATGGCTGCCTGCTCTGTTTGGGGGCGAAAGGTACACATTAAACAGTCTAAGCCGACAAGTTTCGTCTGCAAGGGTCAGCCAGCGATGGGGTACAGTTGGCGATCAGAAGAGTACGTTAATAGTTGGTTTGCAGTGAGCCAGAGGTCAGCCATATTGTAACTGTTCTCAAATTGTTCCTCAATAGTAGGAACAAAGCACAACTAATACCTGTACAGTTCAGTGATGTCACCATCATAATCCAGAGCCGGGTACATGACATATAATGCTTAGTAGAGGAATATGGGGAAGATGTACTGTATCAAGCAGTGAACAGAGTGCATAATTGGACCATAGCAACCAATTGCTTATTTTACAGAATGCATCAGATAAATGATAGCTGGAATATGGTTGGTTGCTACGGGTAACCGCAACACTGGTCCTAATTAGAAGGTTTGATAAGGGGGGAGGGGGGGGGGGGGGGGGGCTGGCAGCTGTAGGTTACATGTACGTACCATGCTGAATGTCTTTCCAGAGGACCCAGTATTTAGAATTGTCTTCAAATGTCACCAGGCAGCTTTGCTTGGAGCTACTCACCTGCAACAGAGAACGACAGTCACCTACACTCGTATACAGCACACAGGAGGTAATGCACGCATAGTGCGGTCAGCAGTACAAGCGTCCGTCAGTCTGGGGTAAGTTATTCTCAATGGGCCTGATTCGGATTTGGAAGCAAGGCAGAGAAAGCAAGTAACTTTGTGTCTGGAACAAACCATGTCGCCATGCAAGGGGAGGAAATACATTTATATTGTTTATGTGCAGGGTAAATACCGGCTGCTTTTGCATGTAGCCCTCAAAAGTTAGACAGCTTTATTTTTACACGCCAATTTAGATCTCAATTTGGACACCCCCCACCCAAATATAAATCTCTCTGCACATGTTACATCAGCCCCACCGGCAGAGCAGCACGGTTTTGCCCAGTTGCTTGCTTTTTTGGTTTGCTTCCACATCTTAATAACTCCCCAAACATTTTATGCAGCACTATCCAATCAGATCATTGTACACAGAGAAATCTATCCCTGCCCAAGGTGAGCTTACAGTCTAATTTCCCTTCCGCAGGCAGAAATTAATCAGGAAGCAATTATTCTAGTTGGTCTGTGGGTAAAAAGCAAAACAAAAACCTTTTATAAACACTAGAGACAATACAAACTCCACACAAATAGCACCATGGCCAGATTCGTGCGCAAACGCTGCAAGGCATCAACATCTTAGCACTGTTATTATTAATATTTATTTAAGTGGTTAAGAGGTTACAATCTACAGGGCAAATATACGTGAGGGCAAGGGTCACATACAGTATCGTACATTGGTCCAGCCAGGTGGCAATGGGGAACAATGCCTGGTGAGGTTATATGGTCCAGTCACACAGCAAGGCTGCTTCGGGGGTCAGAGGGTTACTCAAGTTTAGAAAGAGAATGCATAGACCAGGGGTATTCAACATGCGGCCCTGCAGCTGTTGTGGAACTACACATCCCAGCATGCCATGACACAGTTTTGCTATTAGAGCATGATGGGATGTGTAGTTCCACAGCAGCTAGAGGGCATCAGGATGATAACCCCCCCACTAAAAACTACACATACGGTGTGTGTATCTATATTATATTATAGGAGACTGTGCTGAGTAATGTGATATATGACACTTGCATATCTGTGTGTGACTGAGGCTGTATACGGAGCACAACACAACTTGTAAAGGAAAAAAGTTGCGGCTGCTACATTGTAGCACTTCGTATACAGACTCAGTGACTCAGGCACACACAGATATACACGTGTCATATATCACAGTATTCAGCGCAGTCTCCTTGTGCATGCTAGTCGCACTGCGTTGCGTCTAAGATGCATTTTCAGCAAAAAAGACACTGAACGCTAGCAGAGTCTCAGGGGACCCAGAACGCGCCTGCAGCAGAGATATATGTGGATGCACTCTGGTCCAAAAAGCGTCATCACTAAGGGCAACAGCAGTATAGGCAGAAGCCTGACCTTACCCTCTTTATCTTCCCAAGGTAATAGAGCCCATCCGTCCATCGACACAGCACGTACTGCCCTTCAGCCTGGCTGACCATCAGCTCCGTACAGCCCTGTCCATTCTTCACAGCGGCCTCCATAGCAGAATGATGCAGGTGCCTGTAGGCTGCGTAGACATCACGCAGAGCAGGTTCCATGCCTCGGTCCTCCATCGCCAGCGAAGGGGGTCTGCCAGATAAAACACACAGTGACTCACTTATAACATGTCCAGGATTCGGGTTATTCTATGGACAAATATGAAGCCCCCCAGAATATACTCTGATCAGACCAACCAGAGGCAATACAGGACAGAGCTCCTATTCCATATAGAGTACTGGGACAGGCTGCGGCCTCACTGCCTTACCCCAACTACAGTACTAGGCTATTCCTCATTCTTACAAATGGAAAAGCCTGCGCCCATCCAATGGAATGAGAAGTCGCTGGCCCTTTGGGTACGTGTTACAGAGGAATTAGAAGGCTCTGTTATTATTTGCAGCAAGAATAAGGCCTAAGAACATCGGTTCACGAAACAACGGGGTGGGAAAAACATAGAAGGAAGTTTCAGGGCTGCAGCCCCATTTAGCATGTGCCCAAGGCATCTGCCTATAGGGCCTGTCCCTAACTCCGGCACAATAGAGGGACTCGTATTGGAAATGCATATGGTGCAGGAAATGCATACACGGTAAAGAAGTCGGCGTGATTAGGCATCGCAGCACACAGGGCCTGATTCAGGCGCTTTTCTGTTCAGCCTACTCACCTCCTTATGCTAATGCAAGAACGCCCCCTGAGATATTAAATATGTGCGAGTCCGCTCGCTGAAGCCTAACCCACCGGCCGTATTTATGTCACCAGCCCAGAAACAGCGACTTTGCGGATAGCGTGATTCGTTCAGGAACAGATCAATCTGTACGCGCTAGCAATCTCCGTCCTGGTCCTGCGACAATCTCTTTCTCTGGCGCACTCTGCTGAAATCTGCAGCATCCACCCCACTCAGAATCAGGCCCACAGAGTGCAGACTGAATGCTTTCCATAACGCACATAGCGCAGGGTACTGGGGTTACTGGGGCGTCTTCTTGTGCAGGATAAGGGCAGAGAGAAGAGGAAAGGATGTCACACATGCAGCAGGCGATACAGGGAGACACGCGGCCTCTTACTGACGCTAAAGGGTTAATGAGAACATTACTTGCTAGAAGTAACAGAAGTCAGAGCGCAGCAGTTGTGCTGGTTTCTGAGTATGAGTCAGAAGCCACTTCCTTATCCTGTGTCCTCACCCAGACAGGGGGGCTCATCACACATCACTGTCACGTACCAGTGTCACATCACACATCACTGTCACATCATACATCAGTGTCATATCATACATCAGTGTCACATCATACACCAGTGTCACATCATACACCAGTGTAGTATCATACATCAGTGTCACATCATACATCAGTGTCATATACCAGTGTCACATCATACACCAGTGTCACATCATACACCAGTGTAGTATCATACATCAGTGTCACATCATACATCAGTGTCATATACCAGTGTCACATCATACACCAGTGTAGTATCATACATCAGTGTCATATCATACATCAGTGTCACATCATACACCAGTGTCACATCATACACCAGTGTAGTATCATACATCAGTGTCACATCATACATCAGTGTCATATACCAGTGTCACATCATACACCAGTGTAGTATCATACATCAGTGTCACATCATACATCAGTGTCATATCATACACCAGTGTAGTATCATACATCAGTGTCACATCATACACCAGTGTCATATCATACATCAGTGTCATATACCAGTGTCACATCATACATCAGTGTCATATCATACATCAGTGTCACATCATACACCAGTGTCACATCATACACCAGTGTAGTATCATACATCAGTGTCACATCATACACCAGTGTCATATACCAGTGTCACATCATACATCAGTGTCATACACCAGTGTCACATCATACATCAGTGTCATATCATACATCAGTGTCATATACCAGTGTCACATCATACATCAGTGTCATATCATACATCAGTGTCACATCATACACCAGTGTCATATACCAGTGTCACATCATACATCAGTGTCACCTCATACACCAGTGTCACATCATACACCAGTGTCACATCATACACCAGTGTCACATCATACATTAGTGTCATATACCAGTGTCACATCATACACCAGTGTCATATACCAGTGTCACATCATACATCAGTGTCACCTCATACACCAGTGTCACATCATACATCAGTGTCACATGATACACCAGTGTCACATCATACACCAGTGTCACATCATACATCAGTGTCACATCATATATCAGTGTCACATCATATATCAGTGTCACATCATACACCAGTGTCATATACCAGTGTCACATCATACACCAGTGTCACATCATACATCACTGTTATATACCAGTGTCACATCATACATCAGTGTCATATACCAGTGTCACATCATACACCAGTGTCATATCATACATCAGTGTCATATACCAGTGTCACATCATACACCAGTGTCATATCATACATCAGTGCCACATCATACACCAGTGTCATATCATACATCAGTGCCACATCATACATCAGTGTCATACACCAGTGTCACATCATACATCAGTGTCATATCATACATCAGTGTCATATCATACATCAGTGTCATATACCAGTGTCACATCATACACCAGTGTCATATCATACATCAGTGCCACATCATACACCAGTGTCATATACCAGTGTCACATCATACATCAGTGTCATATACCAGTGTCACATCATACATCAGTGTCATATACCAGTGTCACATCATACATCAGTGTCACATCATACACCATTGTAGTATCATACACCAGTGTCATATCATACATCAGTGTCACCTCATACACCAGTGTCACATCATATATCAGTGTCACATACATCAGTGTCACATCATACACCAGTGTCATATACCAGTGTCACATCATACATCAGTGTCACATCATATATCAGTGTCACATACATCAGTGTCACATACATCAGTGTCACATCATACACCAGTGTCATATACCAGTGTCACATCATACACCAGTGTCACATCATACATCACTGTCATATCGCACATCACTGTCATATACCAGTGTCACATCATACATCAGTGTCATATACCAGTGTCACATCATACACCAGTGTCATATCATACATCAGTGTCATATACCAGTGTCACATCATACACCAGTGTCATATCATACATCAGTGCCACATCATACACCAGTGTCATATTATACACCAGTGTCATATCATACACCAGTGCCACATCATACATCAGTGTCATACACCAGTGTCACATCATACATCAGTGTCATATCATACATCAGTGTCATATACCAGTGTCACATCATACACCAGTGTCATATCATACATCAGTGCCACATCATACACCAGTGTCATATAACAGTGTCACATCATACATCAGTGTCATATACCAGTGTCACATCATACATCAGTGTCATATACCAGTGTCACATCATACACCAGTGTCATATCATACATCAGTGTCACATCATACACCAGTGTCACATCATACACCAGTGCCACATCATACATCAGTGTCATACACCAGTGTCACATCATACATCAGTGTCATATCATACATCAGTGTCATATACCAGTGTCACATCATACACCAGTGTCATATCATACATCAGTGCCACATCATACACCAGTGTCATATACCAGTGTCACATCATACATCAGTGTCATATACCAGTGTCACATCATACACCAGTGTCACATCATACATCAGTGCCACATCATACATCAGTGTCATATACCAGTGTCACATCATACATCAGTGTCATACACCAGTGTCATATCATACATCAGTGTCATATACCAGTGTCACATCATACATCAGTGTCATATCATACATCAGTGTCACATCATACACCAGTGTCATATCATACACCAGTGTCATATCATACACCAGTGTCACATCATACACCAGTGTCATATACCAGTGTCACATCATACACCAGTGTCATACACCAGTGTCACCTCATATACCAGTGTCACCTCATATATCAGTGTCACATACATCAGTGTCACATCATACACCAGTGTCATTTACCAGTGTCATATCATACATCAGTGTCACATCATACACCAGTGTCACATCATATATCAGTGTCACATACATCAGTGTCACATCATATATCAGTGTCACATATATCAGTGTCACATCATACACCAGTGTCACATCATACACCAGTGTCACATCATACACCAGTGTCACATCATACACCAGTGTCATATACCAGTGTCACATCAGTGTTATATACCAGTGTCACATCACACATCAGTATAATATACCAGTGCCACATCATACACCAGTGTCATATACCAGTGTCACATCATACATCAGTGTCATATACCAGTGTCACATCATACATCACTGTCATATCATACATCAGTGTCACATCATACATCAGTGTCATATACCAGTGTCACATCATACATCACTGTCATATACCAGTGTCACATCATACATCAGTGTCATATACCAGTGTCACATATATCAGTGTCACATCATACATCACTGTCATATCATACATCAGTGTCACATCATACATCAGTGTCATATACCAGTGTCACATCATACATCACTGTCATATACCAGTGTCATATGCAAATGACAGGGAGGACGGAGAGAAAAGAAGCAATGAAGTCCAGAGGTTATTTCATTAAATGCCATCATTACCCCACCAGTGATTACTACACTCACTCCATCACTATCCTACCAGTAATTGTTACACTCAAAGGCCATAACTATCCCACCTGTGATTATTACACTCATAGGCCGTAACTATCCCACCAGAGATTGTTACACTCATAGGCCATCACTATCCCACCAGTGATTATTACACTCACTCCATCACTATCCCACCTGTGATTATTACACTCACTCCATCACTATCCCACCTGTGATTATTACACTCATAGGCCATCACTATCCCACCAGTGATTATTACACTCATAGGCCCTCACTATCCCACCAGTGATTATTACACTCACTCCATCACTATCCCACCAGTGATTATTACACTCATAGGCCATCACTATCCCACCTGTGATTATTACACTCACTCCATCACTATCCCACCAGTGATTATTACACTCATAGGCCATCACTATCCCACCAGTGATTATTACACTCACTCCATCACTATCCCACCTGTGATTATTACACTCATAGGCCATCACTATCCCACCAGTGATTATTACACTCACTCCATCACTATCCCACCTGTGATTATTACACTCATAGGCCATCACTATCCCACCAGTGATTATTACACTCACTCCATCACTATCCCACCTGTGATTATTACACTCATAGGCCATCACTATCCCACCAGTGATTATTACACTCACTCCATCACTATCCCACCTGTGATTATTACACTCATAGGCCATCACTATCCCACCAGTGATTATTACACTCACTCCATCACTATCCCACCTGTGATTATTACACTCACTCCATCACTATCCCACCTGTGATTATTACACTCATAGGCCATCACTATCCCACCAGTGATTATTACACTCACTCCATCACTATCCCACCTGTGATTATTACACTCATAGGCCATCACTATCCCACCAGTGATTATTACACTCACTCCATCACTATCCCACCTGTGATTATTACACTCACTCCATCACTATCCCACCTGTGATTATTACACTCATAGGCCATCACTATCCCACCAGTGATTATTACACTCATAGGCCATCACTATCCCACCAGTGATTATTACACTCACTCCATCACTATCCCACCTGTGATTATTACACTCATAGGCCATCACTATCCCACCAGTGATTATTACACTCACTCCATCACTATCCCACCTGTGATTATTACACTCATAGGCCATCACTATCCCACCAGTGATTATTACACTCACTCCATCACTATCCCACCTGTGATTATTACACTCATAGGCCATCACTATCCCACCAGTTATTATTACACTCACTCCATCACTATCCCACCTGTGATTATTACACTCATAGGCCATCACTATCCCACCAGTGATTATTATACTCATAGGCCATCACTATCCCACCAGTGATTATTACACTCATAGGCCGTAATTATCCCACCAGTGATTATTACACTCATAGCCCGTAACTATCCCACCAGTGATTATTACACTCATAGGCCATCACTATCCCACCAGTGATTATTACACTCATAGGCCATCACTATCCCACCAGTGATTATTACACTCATAGGCCGTAATTATCCCACCAGTGATTATTACACTCATAGCCCGTAACTATCCCACCAGTGATTATTACACTCATAGGCCATCACTATCCCACCAGTGATTATTACACTCATAGGCCGTAATTATCCCACCAGTGATTATTACATTCATAGCCCGTAACTATCCCACCAGTGATTATTACACTCATAGGCCATCACTATCCCACCAGTGATTATTACACTCATAGGCCGTAATTATCCCACCAGTGATTATTACATTCATAGCCCGTAACTATCCCACCAGTGATTATTACACTCATAGGCCATCACTATCCCACCAGTGATTATTACACTCATAGGCCGTAATTATCCCACCAGTGATTATTACATTCATAGCCCGTAACTATCCCACCAGTGATTATTACACTCATAGGCCATCACTATCCCACCAGTGATTATTACACTCAAAGGCCATCACTATCCCACCAGTGATTATTACACTCATAGGCCATCACTATCCCACCAGTGATTATTACACTCATAGGCCGTAATTAGCCCACCAGTGATTATTACACTCATAGGCCATCACTATCCCACCAGTGATTATTACACTCAAAAGCCATCACTATCCCACCAGTGATTATTACACTCGCATTATTATCCCACCAGTGATTATTACACTCATAGACCATCACTATCCCACCGTTGATTATAACACTCACATTATTATGCCACCAAAGAATATTACACTCACATTATTATGCCACCAGAGAATATTACACTCACATTATTATGCCACCAGAGATATTACACTCGCATTATTATGCCACCAGAGAATATTACACTCGCATTATTATGCCACCAGAGAATATTACACTCGCATTATTATGCCACCAGAGAATATTACACTCGCATTATTATGCCACCAGAGAATATTACACTCACATTATTATGCCACCAGAGAATATTACACTCACATTATTATGCCACCAGAGAATATTACACTCACATTATTATGCCACCAGAGAATACTACACTCACATTATTATGCCACCAGAGAATATTACACTCACATTATTATGCCACCAGAGAATATTACACTCACGTTATTATGCCACCAGAGAATATTACACTCGCATTATTATGCCACCACAGAATATTACACTCGCATTATTATGCCACCAGAGAATATTACACTCACAGATGATCATTATTACCCAGAGGACATATTGGTAACCCCATAGTGTACAGTATACTTATATAATGCAGCAACCAGCTATCCCACAGAAATCTACAATTAGTCCCATACATCCAAAATCTACCTGTATATATTTATAAATGCAATAATATATTGCTCTTCTGTATAGAATATAAATATTAAACACAGGTTTCCTCTAGCAGCTGTCATCTGTATTACCTATATCCCAATGATTTATACACACGGTCTCTGTACCTTGGTGTCATGCTGACCGGGTGCAGCCGTGCTCCACATATTTACAGCAAACACGTAGCACCCGGTCAGCGCCGCCCGCTTTCAGGTGCTTTAAAGGGCAACGCCGCTCCTAATTCATATCCCCAAATGGCAATAAAATTGTTTGCAAATTATTCCTATTAATGTTTCATTTGCAAAGACAAGCTTATATTAAAGTTAGACTCTAACCCATCTACTTCACAGCTCAGGATTTCAAACACCAGGTATGTCTCCTGTCTGGGAACAGCAGCCGAGGATCTCACACCCCCCAGTCACACTCACTGGGATACAACTTCGCAGCCAGGCTGTTTTGCTTTTGATCTGCTGTAACAATACTGATGTTATCCGCAAACCAGCAGAATTTTTATTAGGGTGAGACACGCCCCAAAAACGGTCGTTACACGCCTGCGTTTTTGGCCGCCACATCCCATAACTGCCTCCAAACACCCCCTGTCAATCACTGCAAACGGGCGTCACTAAGGTACCTTGGGGCAGATGTATTAACCTGGAGAAGTCATAAGGAAGTGATAAGTGCAAGGTGATAAACGCACCAGCCAATCAGCTCCAATATGGTAATTGACAGTTAGGAGCTGATTGGCTGGTGTGTTTATCACCTTGCACTTATCACTGGTTTATCACTTCCTTCTGCCGTCTCCAAGTTTTAATACATCTGCTCCCTTTTTCGCTTACACAGTGCGACCCCAACGCGCAAGCAGTCAGATGATAATCGCTCAACTCCGTAAATATCAGCATTGAGTTCGTCAATGTCCACCCGACTCATCGATGTTTTTACAATTAATATTAAGGCCCAGATTTATCAAGCCTTGGAGAGTGATAAATTGCACGGTGAAAAAATTACCAAGCAATCAGCTCCTAACTGTCATTTTTCAAATGCAACCTGTAACATGGCAGTTAGGAGCTGATTGGCTGGTGCTGTATCACCGTGCAATGTATCACTCTCTAAGGTTTGATAAATGGGGGCCAAAGGACGCTACAGATTTTGGCCTCAGCCAAAACATGTATCGGCGATCTCTGATTATAGCATTTGCACCCGAATGTCTGCAGGGGTTCACAACCGTGTCCAACAAAAACGTGCGAATCTGCGCTCGCTGTACGGTCCGCATACAGTGCAGATCTCCCCCCACCCCGCCTTGTTCTCGGAGAAAGCTCGTGTCCATCCTCAGTGCAGGAACATCACTGACAGCGTTGCGATGGCGAGTATTCCCTTACATAAAAAAAGAATAACAATTGTGCGCTCAATGGCCGCACTGCTCAGACCGCGCAGTCATGGCACCTGAGAACCGTCCGGCTGGAGACCCGGGGGCCACTATGGGCTTTAAAAGACGAAGCAAAGTGACTATTGAGCATCACTGAGCCACTTTCTTTATTTCCAGATTATTGGCCGGCGTTTGTGACGGATCGCTATTACGCGGATAAGCCTGTAATCAGACCTCAGGCAATCTATGGGGCTTATTTCAGAATTGACACTTTATTACAGATTGGCACTAATCCCGCCGTCACCCACGGAGCAGCTGCCAAGGAGCCTCGGGCGAGGTACAGGATCATTTCCCCAACCACTTATAGGTATTATACGAGGTGAGTCGCGCGTTACTCACCAGCCACAATGATTTTTGACACGCTTCCCAACACTTTACAGCAGCAACCACCGGATTACACGCCCTCGGGCTAGGAAACGCAGGCTGATGGAAGCCATCTACACACAGCGGTAGAAGTCGTGTTACCAGGAGGACCACTGAACCCAGGAGGCGCGGATCTGTAGCGGAGAATCCCTCTGGCGCTGTGCATCTAACGGCATTGCAACGCAGCCAGGCGTCCGCTATCGGTCCAGTTGTACGCAGCTGATCAGGTGGGAATCTCAGGTGTGTCACAAGAGGCATCTTATTTGCATATGCAGGTACCTCTTGCAGCTGCGGCTGTCAGGAGGCTGCAGCGCCCTGTGACGTATCACTCCAGCGCACTCATAATATTAATAATTCAAAAGTCAGCAGCTGCAATCGTTACCTTACTTATACCGGGGCTGAGAGTGAGTACGGGGCAGCCTTCAGCCCGCATCCGGGCCACTTATTTATTTGCACAATGCACGTGAGGCACAGAGTGCAGCTCTCAGCTCGGTTATCCTGATTTCCCGGTGCTTCCCCCCCTGTGCATCCTCACTCGTCCTCTGCTGCTCACCGCCCTGTGGCGCCCACTCACACGCAGCCTCCTCTAATAGGTGTCCAGCAGGTCAACCAAAAATAAGCAGCCTCCACAGCTGGCTGCCCATTGGCTGGTTCAAAAACTCTGACTCCCCTCAGTAGAGTGCACGGTGCGAGGGACGGCTCATTGCACAGACAGCCGTGACTCACTTAGGCAGAGCACACTGATCACAGTCACCGACCGCGTGCATGCACATATAGGCTTCTTTAACCTTTTATCCACACTTCCTGTGCACCTATCAGTTATACTGTATATAGTATTATTATTACCAGTTATTATAATTTTTTATTATTATTATTATTATTATTATTATTATTATTATTATTGGAATAAGGTGCAAACTTTAATAAACTAAATGTTAAGAATTTTTTGGGAAATGGACAATACTATATTATTAGACAATACATTGTATCATTTGGGGGTTTCAGCAGGTATAGTAGCATTATAACGTATTACATGCTCTTATCCCCAATTTACATACAGTACACATGTGTACAGGTGCATGACGCCTGTTTTCCAGTCCCCCCCTATGAGTGACAGTGTAATGTAATTGCAGCAGATGTACAGAGCTGACGGCTTTATCTCTGCGCCCGGTAGCAGTCCTGCAGGTGACGTTACACCTCACTTACCGGACAGGTTCCGGTCTACGTGTAACACTGATATAACACCTGTAACACCCCACAGGCCGGCATGAGGGGAGGCAGAGACCCCACACCCAGTAACCCATGTGTGACACCTGCTGTATCAGCAGCTATGGCAGGTGCAGCGGTAGCAGAGACCACCCTCATTGCACCCCATGGTGACAGGAGGAGGATATGTTTATTAACCCCTGCCTGGCTGCAACTGTAGCAATGAATGGCCCACGCTCATTAACCCCAAACAGGCTGCAGTACTATCAGTAAGAGGAGCTCTTATTAACCCCTGGGTGACAGAACCAGCAGCAGTGAGAAGAAACCAGTCATTAACCCCTCAGTGACAGCGGCAGCAAGATGCACAGATCATTAACCCTTCAGTGACAGCGACATTAGGTGACAGGACCCCCGGACACATACATTAACCCCTCAGTGATAGCGGCATCAGGAGACAGGACCCCCAGACACATTAATCCCTCAGTGACAGCGGCATTAGGTGACATGACCCCCAGACACATTAACCCCTCAGTGACAGCGGCATTAGGAGACAGGACCCCCAGACACATTAATCCCTCAGTGACAGCAACATTAGGAGACAGGACCCCCAGATACATTAACCCCTCAGTGAAAGCGGCATTAGAAGACAGGACTCCCAGACACATTAACCCCTCAGTGACAGCGGCATTAGAAGACAGGACCCCCAGACACATTAACCCCTCAGTGACAGCGACATTAGGAGACAGGACCCCCAGACACATTAACCCCTCAGTGAAAGCGGCATTAGAAGACAGGACTCCCAGACACATTAACCCCTCAGTTACCGCAGCATTAGGAGACAGAACCCCCAGATACATTAACCCCTCACTGACCGCAGCATTAGGAGACAGAACGCCCAGACACATTAACCCCTCAGTGACCGCAGCATTAGTAGACAGAACCCCCAGACACATTAACCTCTCAGTGACCGCAGCATTAGGAGACAGAACCCCCAGACACATTAACCCCTCAGTGACCGCAGCATTAGGAGACAGAACCCCCAGACACATTAACCCCTCAGTGACCGCAGCATTAGGAGACAGAACCCACAGACACATTAACCCCTCAGTGACAGCGGCATTAGGAGACAGGACCCCCAGACACAATAACCCCTCAGTGACAGCGGCATTAGGAGACAGGACCCCCAGACACAATAACCCCTCAGTGACAGCGGCATTAGGTGACAGGACCCCCGGACACATTAACCCCTCAGTGACAGCGGCATTAGGTGACAGGACTCCCAGACACATTAACCCCTCAGTGACTGCGGCATTAGGTGACAGGACCCCCAGACACATTAACCACTCAGTGACAGCGGCATTAGGTGACAGGACCCCCAGACACATTAACCCCTCAGTGACAGCGGCATTAGAAGACAGGACTCCCAGACACATTAACCCCTCAGTGACAGCGGCATTAGAAGACAGGACCCCCAGACACATTAACCCCTCAGTGACAGCGGCATTAGAAGACAGGACCCCCAGACACATTAACCCCTCAGTGACAGCGGCATTTGGTGACAGGACCCCCAGACACATTAACCCCTCAGTGACAGCGGCATTAGAAGACAGGACCCCCAGACACATTAACCCCTCAGTGACAGCGGCATTAGGAGGCAGGACCCCCGGACACATTAACCCCTCAGTGACAGCGGCATTAGGTGACAGGACCCCCAGACACATTAACCCCTCAGTGACAGCGGCATTAGAAGACAGGACTCCCAGACACATTAACCCCTCAGTGACAGCGGCATTAGGTGACAGGACCCCCGGACACATTAACCCCTCAGTGACAGCGGCATTAGAAGACAGGACCCCCAGACACATTAACCCCTCAGTGATAGCGGCATTAGGTGACAGGACCCCCAGACACATTAACCCCTCAGTGACAGCGGCATTAGGTGACAGGACCCCCAGACACATTAACCCCTCAGTGACAGCGGCATTAGGTGACAGGACCCCCAGACACATTAACCCCTTAGTGACAGCGGTATTAGGAGACAGGACCCCCAGACACATTAACCCCTCAGTGACAGCAGCATTAGGAAACAGGACCCCCAAACACATTAACCCCTCAGTGACAGCGGCATTAGAAGATGGGACCCCTGGCACATTAACCCTTCAGTGACAGCGGCATTAGGAGACGGGACCCCCAGACACATTAACCCCTCAGTGACCGCGGCATTAGGAGACAGGACCCCCGGACACATTAACCCCTCAGTGACAGCGGCATTAGGAGACAGGACCCCCAGACACATTAACCCCTCAGTGACCACAGCATTAGGAGACAGGACCCCCAGACACATTAACCCCTCAGTGACAGCGGCATTAGGAGACAGGACCCCCAGACACATTAACCCCTCAGTGACCGCGGCATTAGGAGACAGGACCCCCGGACACATTAACCCCTCAGTGACAGCGGCATTAGGCGACAGGACCCCCAGACACATTAACCCCTCAGTGACAGCGGCATCAGGTGACAGGACACATTAACCCCTCAGTGACAGCGGCATTAGGCGACAGGACCCCCAGACACATTAACCCCTCAGTGACAGCGGCATCAGGTGACAGGACCCCCGGACACATTAACCCCTCAGTGACAGCGGCATCAGGTGACAGGACCCCCGGACACATTAACCCCTCAGTGACAGCGGCATCAGGTGACAGGACCCCCGGACACATTAACCCCTCAGTGACAGCGGCATTAGGTGACAGGACCCCCGGACACATTAACCCCTCAGTGACAGCAGCATTAGGAAACAGGACCCCCAAACACATTAACCCCTCAGTGACAGCGGCATTAGAAGATGGGACCCCTGGCACATTAACCCTTCAGTGACAGCGGCATTAGGAGACGGGACCCCCAGACACATTAACCCCTCAGTGACCGCGGCATTAGGAGACAGGACCCCCGGACACATTAACCCCTCAGTGACAGCGGCATTAGGAGACAGGACCCCCAGACACATTAACCCCTCAGTGACCACAGCATTAGGAGACAGGACCCCCAGACACATTAACCCCTCAGTGACAGCGGCATTAGGAGACAGGACCCCCAGACACATTAACCCCTCAGTGACCGCGGCATTAGGAGACAGGACCCCTGGACACATTAACCCCTCAGTGACAGCGGCATTAGGCGACAGGACCCCCAGACACATTAACCCCTCAGTGACAGCGGCATCAGGTGACAGGACCCCCGGACACATTAACCCCTCAGTGACAGCGGCATTAGGCGACAGGACCCCCAGACACATTAACCCCTCAGTGACAGCGGCATTAGGCGACAGGACCCCCAGACACATTAACCCCTCAGTGACAGCGGCATCAGGTGACAGGACCCCCGGACACATTAACCCCTCAGTGACAGCGGCATTAGGCGACAGGACCCCCAGACACATTAACCCCTCAGTGACCGCAGCATTAGCAGACAGGACCCCCAGACACATTAACCCCTCAGTGACAGCAGCATTAGGTGACAGGACCCCCAGACACATTAACCCCTCAGTGACAGCGGCATTAGGAGACAGGACCCCCAGACACATTAACCCCTCAGTGACAGCGGCATTAGGAGACAGGACCCCCAGACACATTAACCCCACAGTGACAGCGGCATTAGGAGACAGGACCCCCGGACACATTAACCCCACAGTGACAGCGGCATTAGGAGACAGGACCCCCGGACACATTAACCCCTCAGTGACCGCGGCATTAGGAGACGGGACCCCCAGACACATTAACCCCTCAGTGACCGCGGCATTAGGAGACGGGACCCCCAGACACATTAACCCCTCAGTGACCGCGGCATTAGAAGATGGGACCCCTGGCCCATTAACCCTTCAGTGACAGCGGCATTAGGAGACGGGACCCCCAGACACATTAACCCCTCAGTGACCGCGGCATTAGGAGACAGGACCCCCGGACACATTAACCCCTCAGTGACAGCGGCCTTAGGAGACAGGACCCCCGGACACATTAACCACTCAGTGACAGCGGCATTAGGAGACAGGACCCCCGGACACATTAACCCCTCAGTGACAGCGGCCTTAGGAGACAGGACCCCCGGACACATTAACCCCTCAGTGACAGCGGCATTAGAAGACAGGACTCCCAGACACATTAACCCCTCAGTGACCGCAGCATTAGGAGACAGAACCCCCGGACACATTAACCACTCAGTGACAGCGGCATCAGGTGACAGGACCCCCGGACACATTAACCCCTCAGTGACAGCGGCATCAGGTGACAGGACCCCCGGACACATTAACCCCTCAGTGACAGCGGCATAAGGTGACAGGACCCCCGGACACATTAACCCCTCAGTGACAGCGGCATCAGGTGACAGGACCCCCGGACACATTAACCCCTCAGTGACAGCGGCATTAGGAGACAGGACCCCCGGACACAGTAACCCCTCAGTGACAGCGGCATTAGGTGACAGGACCCCCAGACACATTAACCCCTCAGTGACAGCGGCATTAGGAGACAGGACCCCCAGACACATTAACCCCTCAGTGACAGCGGCATTAGGTGACAGGACCCCCAAACACATTAACCCCTCAGTGACAGCGGCATTAGGAAACAGGACCCCCAGACACATTAACCCCTCAGTGACAGCAGCATTAGGTGACAGGACCCCCAGACACATTAACCCCTCAGTGACAGCGGCATTAGGTGACAGGACCCCCAAACACATTAACCCCTCAGTGACAGCGGCATTAGGAGACAGGATCCCCAGACACATTAACCCCTCAGTCACAGCGGCATTAGGAGACAGGACCCTCAGACACATTAACCCCTCAGTGACAGCGGCATTAGGAGACGGGACCCCCAGACACATTAACCCCTCAGTGACAGCGGCATTAGGAGACGGGACCCCCAGACACATTAACCCCTCAGTGACAGCGGCATTAGGAGACGGGACCCCCAGACACATTAACCCCTCAGTGACAGCGGCATTAGAAGACAGGACCCCCAGACACATTAACCCCTCAGTGATAGCGGCATTAGGTGACAGGACCCCCAGACACATTAACCCCTCAGTGACAGCGGCATTAGGTGACAGGACCCCCGGACACATTAACCCCTCAGTGACAGCGGCATTAGGTGACAGGACCCCCAGGCACATTAACCCCTCAGTGACAGCGGCGTTAGGAGACAGGACCCCCGGACACATTAACCCCTCAGTGACAGCGGTGCTAGGAGACAGGACCCCCAGACATATTAACCCCTCAGTGACAGCGGCATTAGGAGACAGGACCCCCGGACACATTAACCCCTCAGTGACAGCGGCATTAGGAGACAGGATCCCCAGACACATTAACCCCTCAGTGACAGCGGCATTAGGAGACAGGACCCCCAGACACATTAACCCCTCAGTGACAGCGGCATTAGGAGACAGGACCCCCAGACACATTTACCCCTCAGTGACAGCGGTATTAGGTGACAGGACCCCCAGACACATTAACCCCTCAGTGACAGCGGCATTAAAAGACAGGACCCCCAATCACATTAACCCCTCAGTGACAGCGGCATTAGGAGACAGGACCCCCGGACACATTAACCCCTCAGTGACCGCGGCATTAGGAGACGGGACCCCCAGACACATTAACCCCTCAGTGACCGCGGCATTAGGAGACGGGACCCCCAGACACATTAACCCCTCAGTGACAGCGGCATTAGAAGACGGGACCCCTGGCACATTAACCCTTCAGTGACAGCGGCATTAGGAGGCGGGACCCCCAGACACATTAACCCCTCAGTGACCGCGGCATTAGGAGACAGGACCCCCGGACACATTAACCCCTCAGTGACAGCGGCATTAGGAGACAGGACCCCCAGACACATTAACCCCTCAGTGACAGCGGCATTAGGAGACAGGACCCCCAGACAGATTAACCCCTCAGTGACAGCGGTATTAGGTGACAGGACCCCCAGACACATTAACCCCTCAGTGACAGCGGCATTAGGAAACAGGACCCCCGGACACATTAACCCCTCAGTGACAGCGGCATTAGGTGACAGGACCCCCAGACACATTAACCCCTCAGTGACAGCAGCATTAGGTGACATGACCCCCAGACACATTAACCCCTCAGTGACAGCGGCATTAGGTGACAGGACCCCCAGACACATTAACCCCTCAGTGACCGCGGCATTAGGAGACAGGACCCCCAGACACATTAACCCCTCAGTGACAGCAGCATTAGGAGACAGGACCCCCGGACACATTAACCCCTCAGTGACAGCAGCATTAGGAGACAGGACCCCCGGACACATTAACCCCTCAGTGACAGCAGCATTAGGAGACAGGACCCCCGGACACATTAACTCCTCAGTGACAGCAGCATTAGGAGACAGGACCCCCAGACACATTAACCCCTCAGTGACAGCAGCATTAGGTGACAGGACCCCCAGACACATTAACCCCTCAGTGACAGCAGCATTAGGAGACAGGACCCCCAGACACATTAACCCCTATGTGACCGCAGCATTAGGAGACAGGACCCTCAGACACATTAACCCCTCAGTGACAGCAGCATTAGGAGACAGGACCCCCAGACACATTAACCCCTATGTGACCGCAGCATTAGGTGACAGGACCCCCAGACACATTAACCCCTCAGTGACAGCGGCATTAGGAGACAGGACCCCCGGACACATTAACCCCTCAGTGACAGCGGCATTAGGTGACAGGACCCCCAGACACATTAACCCCTCAGTGACAGCAGCATTAGGAGACAGGACCCCCGGACACATTAACTCCTATGTGACCGCAGCATTAGGAAACAGGACCCCCGGCACATTAACCCCTCAGTGACAGCGGCGTTAGGAGACAGGACCCCCGGACACATTAACCCCTCAGTGACAGCGGTGCTAGGAGACAGGACCCCGCAAAAAATTAACCCCTCAGTGACAGCAGCATTAGGTGACAGGACCCCCAGACAAATTTACCCCTTAGTGACAGCGGTATTAGGTGACAGGACCCCCAGACACATTAACCCCTCAGTGACAGCGGCATTAAAAGACAGGACCCCCAATCACATTAACCCCTCAGTGACAGCGGCATTAGGAGACAGGACCCCCGGACACATTAACCCCTCAGTGACCGCGGCATTAGGAGACGGGACCCCCAGACACATTAACCCCTCAGTGACCGCGGCATTAGGAGACGGGACCCCCAGACACATTAACCCCTCAGTGACAGCGGCATTAGAAGACGGGACCCCTGGCACATTAACCCTTCAGTGACAGCGGCATTAGGTGACAGGAACCCCAGACACATTAACCCCTCAGTGACAGCGGCATTAGGTGACAGGACCCCCAGACACATTAACCCCTCAGTGACAGCAGCATTAGGTGACAGGACCCCCAGACACATTAACCCCTCAGTGACAGCGGCATTAGGAAACAGTACCCCCGGACACATTAACCCCTCAGTGACAGTGGCATTAGGTGACAGGACCCCCAGACACATTAACCCCTCAGTGACAGCGGCATTAGGAGACAGGACCCCCAGACACATTAACCCCTCAGTGACAGCGGCATTAGGAAACAGGACCCCCGGACACATTAACCCCTTAGTGACAGCAGCATTAGGTGACAGGACCCCCAGAAACATTAACCCCTCAGTGACAGCAGCATTAGGTGACAGGACCCCCAGACACATTAACCCCTCAGTGACCGCGGCATTAGGAGACAGGACCCCCGGACACATTAACCCCTCAGTGACAGCAGCATTAGGAGACAGGACCCCCAGACACATTAACCCCTATGTGACCGCAGCATTAGGAGACAGGACCCTCAGACACATTAACCCCTCAGTCACAGAAGCATTAGAAGACAGGACTCCCAGACACATTAACCCCTCAGTGACCGCAGCATTAGCAGACAGGACCCCCAGACACATTAACCCCTCAGTGACAGCGGCATTAGGAGACAGGATCCCCAGACACATTAACCCCTCAGTGACAGCGGCATTAGGTGACAGGACCCCCAGACACATTAACCCCTTAGTGACTGCGGTATTAGGAGACAGGACCCCCAGACACATTAACCCCTCAGTGACAGCAGCCTTAGGAAACAGGACCCCCGGCACATTTACCCCTCAGTGACAGCGGTATTAGGTGACAGGACCCCCAGACACATTAACCCCTCAGTGACAGCGGCATTAAAAGACAGGACCCCCAATCACATTAACCCCTCAGTGACAGCGGCATTAGGAGACAGGACCCCCGGACACATTAACCCCTCAGTGACCGCGGCATTAGGAGACGGGACCCCCAGACACATTAACCCCTCAGTGACCGCGGCATTAGGAGACGGGACCCCCAGACACATTAACCCCTCAGTGACAGCGGCATTAGAAGACGGGACCCCTGGCACATTAACCCTTCAGTGACAGCGGCATTAGGAGACGGGACCCCCAGACACATTAACCCCTCAGTGACCGCGGCATTAGGAGACAGGACCCCCGGACACATTAACCCCTCAGTGACAGCGGCATTAGGTGACAGGACCCCCAGACACATTAACCCCTCAGTGACAGCGGCATTAGGTGACAGGACCCCCAGACACATTAACCCCTCAGTGACAGCAGCATTAGGTGACAGGACCCCCAGACACATTAACCCCTCAGTGACAGCGGCATTAGGAAACAGTACCCCCGGACACATTAACCCCTCAGTGACAGCGGCATTAGGTGACAGGACCCCCAGACACATTAACCCCTCAGTGACAGCGGCATTAGGAGACAGGACCCCCAGACACATTAACCCCTCAGTGACAGCGGCATTAGGAAACAGGACCCCCGGACACATTAACCCCTTAGTGACAGCAGCATTAGGTGACAGGACCCCCAGAAACATTAACCCCTCAGTGACAGCAGCATTAGGTGACATGACCCCCAGACACATTAACCCCTCAGTGAAAGCGGCATTAGGTGACAGGACCCCCAGACACATTAACCCCTCAGTGACCGCGGCATTAGGAGACAGGACCCCCGGACACATTAACCCCTCAGTGACAGCAGCATTAGGAGACAGGACCCCCAGACACATTAACCCCTATGTGACCGCAGCATTAGGAGACAGGACCCTCAGACACATTAACCCCTCAGTCACAGAAGCATTAGAAGACAGGACCCCCAGACACATTAACCCCTCAGTGACAGCGGCATTAGAAGACAGGACTCCCAGACACATTAACCCCTCAGTGACCGCAGCATTAGCAGACAGGACCCCCAGACACATTAACCCCTCAGTGACAGCGGCATTAGGAGACAGGATCCCCAGACACATTAACCCCTCAGTGACAGCGGCATTAGGTGACAGGACCCCCAGACACATTAACCCCTTAGTGACTGCGGTATTAGGAGACAGGACCCCCAGACACATTAACCCCTCAGAGACAGCAGCCTTAGGAAACAGGACCCCCGGCACATTTACCCCTCAGTGACAGCGGTATTAGGTGACAGGACCCCCAGACACATTAACCCCTCAGTGACAGCGGCATTAAAAGACAGGACCCCCAATCACATTAACCCCTCAGTGACAGCGGCATTAGGAGACGGGACCCCCAGACACATTAACCCCTCAGTGACAGCGGCATTAGGAGACAGGACCCCCAGACACATTAACCCCTCAGTGACAGCGGCAATAGAAGACAGGACCCCCAGACACATTAACCCCTCAGTGATAGCGGCATTAGGTGACAGGACCCCCAGACACATTAATCCCTCAGTGACAGCGGCATTAGGTGACAGGACCCCCGGACACATTAACCCCTCAGTGACAGCGGCATTAGGAGACAGGACCCCCAGACACATTAACCCCTCAGTGACAGCGGCATTAGGTGACAGGACCCCCAGACACATTAACCCCTTAGTGACTGCGGTATTAGGAGACAGGACCCCCAGACACATTAACCCCTCAGTGACAGCAGCATTAGGAAACAGGACCCCCGGCACATTAACCCCTCAGTGACAGCGGCGTTAGGAGACAGGACCCCCGGACACATTAACCCCTCAGTGACAGCGGCATTAGGAGACAGGACCCCCGGACACATTAACCCCTCAGTGACAGCAGCATTAGGTGACAGGACCCCCAGACACATTAACCCCTCAGTGACAGCAGCATTAGGTGACAGGACCCCCAGACACATTAACCCCTCAGTGACAGCGGCATTAGGAGACAGGACCCCCAGACACATTAACCCCTCAGTGACAGCAGCATTAGGTGACAGGACCCCCAGACACATTAACCCCTCAGTGACAGCGGCATTAGGAGACAGGACCCCCAGACACATTAACCCCTCAGTGACCGCGGCATTAGGTGACAGGACCCCCAGACACATTAACCCCTCAGTGACAGCGGTATTAGGTGACAGGACCCCCAAACACATTAACCCCTCAGTGACAGCGGCATTAGGTGACAGGACCCCCAGACACATTAACCCCTCAGTGACAGCGGCATTAGGAGACAGGACCCCCGGACACATTAACCCCTCAGTGACAGCAGCATTAGGTGACAAGACCCCCAGACACATTAACCCCTCAGTGACACCGGCATTAGGAAACAGGACCCCCGGACACATTAACCCCTTAATGACAGCAGCATTAGGTGACAGGACCCCCAGAAACATTAACCCCTCAGTGACAGCAGCATTAGGTGACATGACCCCCAGACACATTAACCCCTCAGTGAAAGCGGCATTAGGTGACAGGACCCCCAGACACATTAACCCCTCAGTGACCGCGGCATTAGGAGACAGGACCCCCAGACACATTAACCCCTCAGTGACCGCGGCATTAGGAGACAGGACCCCCAGACACATTAACCCCTCAGTGACAGCGGCATTAGGAGACAGGACCCCCAGACACATTAACCCCTCAGTGACAGCGGCATTAGGTGACAGGACCCCCAGACACATTAACCCCTCAGTGACCGCAGCATTAGCAGACAGGACCCCCAGACACATTAACCCCTCAGTGACAGCAGCATTAGGAGACAGGACCCCCAGGCACATTAACCCCTCAGTGACAGCGGCATTAGGCGATAGGACCCCCAGACACATTAACCCCTCAGTGACCGCAGCATTAGGAGACAGGACCCCCAGACACATTAACCCCTCAGTGACCGCAGCATTAGGAGACAGGACCCCCGGACACATTAACCCCTCAGTGACAGCGGCATTAGGTGACAGCAGCAGCAGCAGCAGGCGGGATCCCGGTGACAGCAGCGGCAGCAGGCGGGATCCCGGTGACAGAAGCGGCAGCAGGCGGGATCCCGGTGACAGCAGCGGCAGCAGGCGGGATCCCGGTGACAGCAACAGCAGGCGGGACCCCCGGTGACAGCGGCAGCAGCAGGCGGGATCCCGGTGACAGCAGCAGGCGGGATCCCGGTGACAGCAGCAGGCGGGATCTCGGTGACAGCAACAGCACAGCAACAGCAGGCGGGACCCCCGGTGACAGCGGCAGCAGGCGGGGACCCCCGGGGCTCAGTGCGGGGCGGGGAGCTCTCACCTGGCCGGCACACATGGAGTCAGGCTCCCGGGCAGCGCTCCGCCATGCTGGGGCTCGGGTTCAGCTCAGCAGCCGCTTTTCCCGCGAATTATTGACGTTTCAGTTATGTAATTACCAGTCTCCCCCTCCCTCTGCTGCTCCATCATTGGCCGGACAGCCCCCGACTCTGCCCCCCACCCTGCCGCTGGGACAGCCCGGGGCCGCTCTCACCGCTCCCCGGCTCCCTGTACATGTGTCTCCCTGTACTGTACATGTATGTCCCTGTACTGTACATGTGTCTCCCTGTACTGTACATGTGTCTCCCTGTACTGCACATGTATGTCCCTGTACTGTACCTGTGTCTCCCTGTACTGTACATGTATGTCCCTGTACTGTACCTGTGTCTCCCTGTACTGTACATGTATGTCCCTGTACTGTACATGTGTGTCCCTGTACTGTACATGTGTCTCCCTGTACTGTACATGTATGTCCATCTGTACTGTACATGTGAGTACCTGTACTGTGCATGTGTCTCCCTGTACTGTACATGTGTCTCCCTGTACTGTACCTGTGTCTCCCTGTACTGTACATGTATGTCCCTGTACTGTACATGTGTGTCCCTGTACTGTACATGTGTCTCCCTGTACTGTACATGTATGTCCATCTGTACTGTACATGTGAGTACCTGTACTGTGCATGTGTCTCCCTGTACTGTACATGTGTCTCCCTGTACATGTGTCTCCCTGTACTGTACATGTCTCTCTCTCTCTCTGTACTGTACATGTCTCCCTGTACTGTACATGTATGTCCCTGTACTGCACACGTGTCTCCCTGTACTGTACACGTGTCTGTCCCTGTACTGTACATGTGTCTCCCTGTACTTTACATGTGTCTCCCTGTACTGTACCTGTGTGTCCCTGTACTGTACATGTGTCTCTCCCTGTACTGTACATGTGTCTCCCTGTACTGTACCTGTGTGTCCCTGTACTGTACATGTGTATCTCTGTACTGTACATGTCTTTCCCTGTACTGTACATGTGTCTCTCCGTGTACTGCACATGTCTCTCCCTGTACTGTACATGTGTCTCCCTGTACTGTGCATGTCTCTCCCTGTACTGTACATGTGTATCCATCCATTTACTGTACATGTCTTACCCTGTACTGTACATGTATGTCCCTGTACTGTACATGTGTCTCCCTGTACTGTACATGCATGCCCATGTACTGTACATGTGTCTCCCTGTACTGTACATGTGTCTCCCTGTACTGTACATGTGTCTCTCCCTGTACTGTACATGTGTATCCCTGTACTATACATGTATGTCCCTGTGTACTGTACATGTATATCTCCCTGCACTGTACATGTGTTTCCCTGTACTGTACATGTATGTCCCTGTACTGTACACGTGTCTCCCTGTACTGTACACGTGTCTCTCCCTGTACTGTACATGTATGTCCCTGTACTGTACATGTGTCTCCCTGTGCTGTACATGTATGTCCCTTTACTGTACATGTGTCTCTCCCTGTACTGTACATGTGTCTCTCCCTGTACTGTACATGTCTCCCTGTACTGTGAGTGTGTCCATGTACTGCACATGTGTCTCTCCATGTACTGTACATGTTTCTCCATGTACTGTACATGTATGTCCCTGTACTGTACACGTGTCTCTTCCTGTATTGTACACGTGTCTCTCCCTGTACTATACATGTCTCTCTCCCTGTACTGTACATATGTGTCCCTGTACTGTACGTGTGTCTCTCCCTGTACTGTACATGTGTCTCCCCCTGTACTGTACATGTGTCTCCCTGTACTGTACATATCTCTTCCTGTACTGTACATGTGTATCTCCCTTTACTGTACATGTGTCTCTTCCTGTACTGTACATGCCTCTCCCTGTACTGTACACGTGTCTTCCCATGTACTGTACATATGTCTCTGCCTGTACTGTACACGTGTCTTCCTGTACTGTACATGTCTCTCCATGTGTTTCCCTGTACTGTACATGTGTCTCTCTGTCATGTACATGTCTCTCCCTGTCAGGGCTGTTTCTAGCCAACTTGGCTCCCAGTGCGAGATTTAAAAATGCGCCCCCCCCCCATGACATAAAAAAAATGTCCCCCCCCCACACACACCTAGATGAAAAAAAACAAACTTGCGCGCGCACCCGGCAAGGGGCCACGGTCTTATCTAAATGGGTGTGGCCTCATTTAAATGGGCATTGCCTCGTCTGAAAAGACTACCTCACAATCCAGTTTTTGACCCTGCTCCAACAAATCACGACAACCACAGGAAAAAAAATTCTACCATATTAAGCCCCACACAGTGATGCCCCCTGCACCATATTATGCCACACACCGCAATGCCCTTGATACATTAAATCCCCACACTACGGCAGGCAAGAGTCCCCATTTCACACATTATGTCCCTTTACTGTACATGTGTCTCTCCCTGTACTGTACGTGTGTCTCTCCCTGTACGGTACGTGTGTCTCAATACTGTACATGTCTCTCCCTGTACTGTACACGTGTAGTATTATTATTATTTTCTCTATCGTCCTAGTGGATGCTGGGGTTCCTGAAAGGACCATGGGGAATAGCGGCTCCGCAGGAGACAGGGCACAAAAAGTAAAGCTTTTCCAGATCAGGTGGTGTGCACTGGCTCCTCCCCCTATGACCCTCCTCCAGACTCCAGTTAGATTTTTGTGCCCGGCCGAGAAGGGTGCAATTCTAGGTGGCTCTCATAAAGAGCTGCTTAGAGAAAGTTTAGCTTAGGTTTTTTATTTTACAGTGATTCCTGCTGGCAACAGGATCACTGCAACGAGGGACAGAGGGGAGAAGAAGTGAACTCACCTGCGTGCAGGATGGATTGGCTTCTTGGCTACTGGACATCAGCTCCAGAGGGACGATCACAGGTACAGCCTGGATGGTCACCGGAGCCGCGCCGCCGGCCCCCTTGCAGATGCTGAAGTAAGAAGAGGTCCAGAATCGGCGGCTGAAGACTCCTGCAGTCTTCTAAAGGTAGCGCACAGCACTGCAGCTGTGCGCCATTTTCCTCTCAGCACACTTCACACGCAGTCACTGAGGGTGCAGGGCGCTGGGGGGGGGCGCCCTGGGAGGCAAATGTAAACCTATATAAAGGCTATAAATACCTCACATATAGCCCCCAGAGGCTATATGGAGATATTTAACCCCTGCCTGTATTCACAAAATAGCGGGAGACGAGCCCGCCGGAAAAGGGGCGGGGCCTATCTCCTCAGCACACGGCGCCATTTCCTCTCACAGCTCCGCTGGTCAGGACGGCTCCCAGGTCTCTCCCCTGCACTGCACTACAGAAACAGGGTAAAACAGAGAGGGGGGGCAAAGTTAATGGCAATATCTTGATATATATAAAGCAGCTATAAGGGAGCACTTATTATAAGGCTATCCCTGTCATATATAGCGTTTTTTGGTGTGTGCTGGCAGACACTGTCTCCCCAAAGGGCTAGTGGGTCCTGTCTTCGTTTAGAGCATTCCCTGTGTGTCTGCTGTGTGTCGGTACGTGTGTGTCGACATGTATGAGGACGATATTGGTGTGGAGGCGGAGCAATTGCCAAATATGGGGATGTCACCTCCTAGGGGGTCGACACCAGAATGGATGCCTTTATTTATGGAATTACGGGATAGTGTCAACACGCTAAAGCAGTCGTTTGACGACATGAGGCGGCCGGACAATCAATTAGTGCCTGTCCAGGCGCCTCAAACACCGTCAGGGGCTGTAAAACGCCCTTTGCCTCAGTCGGTCGACACAGACCCAGACACAGGCACTGATTCCAGTGGTGACGGTGACGAATCAACCGTATTTTCCAGTAGGGCCACACGTTATATGATTTTGGCAATGAAGGAGGCGTTACATTTAGCTGATACTACAGGTACCACTAAACAGGGTATTATGTGGGGTGTGAAAAAACTACCTATAGTTTTTCCTGAATCAGAAGAATTAAATGACGTGTGTGATGAAGCGTGGGTTGCCCCTGATAAAAAGCTGATAATTTCAAAGAAATTATTGGCATTATACCCTTTCCCGCCAGAGGTTAGGGAGCGCTGGGAAACACCTCCTAGGGTGGACAAGGCGCTAACACGCTTATCAAAACAAGTGGCGTTACCTTCTCCTGAGACGGCCGCACTTAAAGATCCATCAGATAGGAGGATGGAAAATATCCAAAAAAGTATATACACACATGCAGGTGTTATACTACGACCAGCTATAGCGACTGCCTGGATGTGCAGTGCTGGGGTAGTTTGGTCAGAGTCCCTGATTGAAAATATTGATACCCTGGACAGGGACAATATTTTACTGTCGTTAGAACAAATAAAGGATGCATTTCTTTATATGCGTGATGCACAGAGGGATATCTGCACACTGGCATCACGGGTAAGTGCTATGTCCATTTCGGCCAGAAGAGCTTTATGGACGCGACAGTGGACAGGCGATGCGGATTCAAAACGGCATATGGAAGTTTTGCCGTATAAAGGGGAGGAGTTATTTGGAGTCGGTCTATCAGATTTGGTGGCCACGGCTACAGCCGGGAAATCCACTTTTCTACCTCAAGTCACTCCCCAACAGAAAAAGGCACCGACTTTTCAACCGCAGCCCTTTCGTTCCTTTAAAAATAAGAGAGCAAAGGGCTATTCATATCTGCCACGAGGCAGAGGTCGAGGGAAGAAACAGCAACAGGCAGCTCCTTCCCAGGAACAGAAGCCCTCCCCGGCTTCTACAAAAGCCTCAGCATGACGCTGGGGCTTCTCAAGCGGACTCGGGGACGGTGGGAGGTCGTCTCAAAAATTACAGCGCGCAGTGGGCTCACTCGCAGGTAGATCCCTGGATCCTGCAGATAATATCTCAGGGGTACAGGTTGGAATTAGAGACAGATCCACCTCGCCGTTTCCTGAAGTCTGCTTTACCAACGTCCCCTTCCGAAAGGGAGACGGTTTTGGAAGCCATTCACAAGCTGTACTCTCAGCAGGTGATAGTCAAGGTACCTCTTCTACAACAAGGGAAGGGGTATTATTCCACTCTATTTGTGGTACCGAAGCCGGATGGCTCGGTAAGGCCTATTCTAAATCTGAAGTCCTTGAACCTGTACATAAAGAAGTTCAAGTTCAAGATGGAGTCACTCAGAGCAGTGATAGCGAACCTGGAAGAAGGGGACTTTATGGTATCCTTGGACATCAAGGATGCGTATCTCCACGTTCCAATTTACCCCTCACACCAGGGGTACCTCAGGTTCGTTGTACAAAACTGTCACTATCAGTTTCAGACGCTGCCGTTTGGTTTGTCCACGGCACCTCGGGTCTTTACAAAGGTAATGGCCGAGATGATGATTCTTCTTCGAAGAAAAGGCGTATTAATTATCCCATACTTGGACGATCTCCTAATAAGGGCAAGGTCCAGAGAACAGCTAGAGATGGGATTAGCAATATCTCAAGAGGTGCTAAAGCAGCACGGATGGATTCTGAATATTCCAAAATCCCAATTAATGCCGACAACTCGTCTGCTATTCCTAGGGATGATTCTGGACACGGTTCAGAAAAAGGTTTTTCTTCCCGAGGAAAAAGCCAAGGAGTTATCCGACCTGGTCAGGAATCTCCTAAAACCAGGAAAGGTGTCTGTACATCAATGCACGCATCTTCAGATGCACCTGCGGATAACCCTGTCTCCAAGGACAAGGGTATCTCTTCTGTGGTGGTTGCAGAGGGCTCATCTATTGGAGGGCCGCAGATTCGGCATACAGGATTGGATCCTGGTGACCACGGACGCCAGCCTGAGAGGCTGGGGAGCAGTCACACAAGGAAGAAACTTCCAGGGAGTGTGGTCGAGCCTGGAAAAGTCTCTTCACATAAACATTCTGGAACTAAGAGCAATCTACAATGCTCTAAGCCAGGCGGAACCTCTGCTTCAAGGAAGACCGGTGTTGATCCAGTCGGACAACATCACGGCAGTCGCCCATGTAAACAGACAGGGCGGCAAAAGAAGCAGGAGTGCAATGGCAGAAGCTGCCAGGATCCTTCGCTGGGCGGAGAATCACGTGATAGCACTGTCAGCAGTGTTCATCCCGGGAGTGGACAACTGGGAAGCAGACTTCCTCAGCAGACACGATCTTCACCCGGGAGAGTGGGGACTTCATCCAGAAGTTTTCCACATGCTAATAAACCGTTGGGAAAGACCAATGGTGGACATGATGGCGTCTCGCCTCAACAAAAAACTGGACAGGTATTGCGCCAGGTCAAGAGATCCGCAGGCAATAGCTGTGGACGCGCTGGTAACACCTTGGGTGTACCAGTCGGTGTATGTATTTCCTCCTCTGCCTCTCATACCAAAGGTATTGAGAATCATACGGCAAAGCGGAGTAAGAACGATACTAGTGGCTCCGGATTGGCCAAGAAGGTCTTGGTACCCGGAACTTCAAGAGATGGTCACGGACGATCCGTGGCCTCTACCTCTAAGACAGGACCTGCTTCAGCAGGGACCGTGTCTATTCCAAGACTTACCGCGGCTGCGTTTGACGGCATGGCGGTTGAACGCCAGATCCTAAAAGGAAAAGGCATTCCAGAAGAAGTCATTCCTACCTTGATTAAGGCAAGAAAGGAAGTCACCGCGAAGCATTATCACCGCATTTGGCGGAAATATGTTGCGTGGTGCGAGGATCGGAGTGCTCCGACGGAGGAATTTCAACTGGGTCGTTTCCTACATTTCCTGCAATCAGGATTGTCTATGGGTCTCAAATTGGGATCTATTAAGGTTCAAATTTCGGCCCTGTCAATATTCTTCCAAAAAGAATTGGCCTCAGTTCCTGAGGTCCAGACTTTTGTCAAAGGAGTACTGCATATACAGCCTCCTGTGGTGCCTCCGGTGGCACCGTGGGATCTAAATGTAGTTTTAGATTTCCTAAAATCCCATTGGTTTGAACCACTAAAAAATGTGGATTTGAAATATCTCACATGGAAAGTGACTATGTTACTGGCCCTGGCGTCCGCCAGGAGAGTATCTGAACTGGCGGCTTTATCTTATAAAAGCCCTTATTTAATTTTCCATTCGGATAGGGCAGAGCTGCGGACGCGTCCGCATTTTCTCCCTAAGGTGGTATCAGCGTTTCACCTGAACCAGCCTATTGTAGTGCCTGCGGCTACAAGCGACTTGGAGGACTCCAAGTTGTTGGACGTTGTCAGAGCTTTAAAAATATACATTTCAAGGACGGCTGGAGTCAGAAAATCTGACTCGCTGTTTATACTGTATGCACACAACAAGTTGGGTGCACCTGCTTCTAAGCAGTCGATTGCTCGTTGGATTTGTAACACAATTCAACTTGCACATTCTGTGGCAGGCCTGCCACAGCCTAAATCTGTTAAGGCCCATTCCACAAGGAAGGTGGGCTCATCTTGGGCGGCTGCCCGAGGGGTCTCGGCATTACAACTCTGCCGAGCAGCTACGTGGTCAGGGGAGAACACGTTTGTAAAATTCTACAAATTTGATACCCTGGCAAAGGAGGACCTGGAGTTCTCTCATTCGGTGCTGCAGAGTCATCCGCACTCTCCCGCCCGTTTGGGAGCTTTGGTATAATCCCCATGGTCCTTTCAGGAACCCCAGCATCCACTAGGACGATAGAGAAAATAAGAATTTACTTACCGATAATTCTATTTCTCGGAGTCCGTAGTGGATGCTGGGCGCCCATCCCAAGTGCGGATTATCTGCAATACTTGTACATAGTTATTGTTAACTAATTCGGGTTATTGTTTAGGGAGCCATCTTTCAGAGGCTCCTCTGTTATCATACTGTTAACTGGGTTTAGATCACAAGTTGTACGGTGTGATTGGTGTGGCTGGTATGAGTCTTACCCGGGATTCAAAATCCTCCCTTATTGTGTACGCTCGTCCGGGCACAGTACCTAACTGGAGTCTGGAGGAGGGTCATAGGGGGAGGAGCCAGTGCACACCACCTGATCTGGAAAAGCTTTACTTTTTGTGCCCTGTCTCCTGCGGAGCCGCTATTCCCCATGGTCCTTTCAGGAACCCCAGCATCCACTACGGACTCCGAGAAATAGAATTATCGGTAAGTAAATTCTTATTATTACATTTTATTTGTAAGGTGCCAGAAATGTTTTGCAGCACTGTACAAAGGACAGCACAGGGAGTCAATACTTAGCATTATATATAAAAATAAATATAGTACAGGTAACAAAGAGAGTGTATCTCCCTGTACTGTACATGTCTCTCTCCCTGTACTGTACATGTGTCTCTCCCTTTACTGTACATGTGTCTCTCACTGTACTGTACATGTGTCTCTCTCTGTACTGGTCACGTGTCTCTCCCTGTACTGGTCATGTGTCTCTCCCTGTACTGTACATGTGTCTCTCCCTGTACTGGTCATGTGTCTCTCCCTGTACTGTACATGTGTCTCTCTCTGTACTGGTCATGTGTCTCTCCCTGTACTGGTCATGTGTCTCTCCCTGTACTGTACATGTGTCTCTCTCTGTACTGGTCATGTGTCTCTCCCTGTACTGGTCATATGTCTCTCCCTGTACTGTACATGTGTCTCTCCCTGTACTGTACATGTGTCTCTCCCTGTACTGTACATGTGTCTCTCCCTGTACTGGTCATGTGTCTCTCCCTGTACTGTACATGTGTCTCTCCCTGTACTGTACGTGTGTCTCCCTGTACTGTACATGTGTGTCTCTCTGTGTTGTACATGTGTCTCCCTGTGCGGTACATGTCTCTCCCTGTACTGTACATGTGTATGTCCCTGTACTGTACATGTCTCTCCCTGTACTGGTCATGTGTCTCTCCCTGTACTGTACATGTGTCTCTCCCTGTACTGTACATGTGTCTCTCTCTGTACTGGTCATGTGTCTCTCCCTGTACTGTACGTGTGTCTCTCCCTGTACTGTACGTTTGTCTCCCTGTACTGTACATGTGTCTCTCCCTGTACTGTACATGTGTCTCCCTGTACTGTACATGTGTCTCTCCCTGTACTGTACATGTGTCTCTCCCTGTACTGTACATGTGTCTCTCTCTGTACTGGTCATGTGTCTCTCCCTGTACTGGTCATATGTCTCTCCCTGTACTGTACATGTGTCTCTCCCTGTACTGGTCATGTGTCTCTCCCTGTACTGTACGTGTGTCTCCCTGTACTGTACATGTGTGTCTCTCTGTGTTGTACATGTGTCTCCCTGTGCGGTACATGTCTCTCCCTGTACTGTACATGTGTATGTCCCTGTACTGTACATGTCTCTCCCTGTACTGTACATGTGTCTCTCCCTGTACTGTATATGCCTCTCCCTGTACTGTACATGTATTTCTCCCTGTACTGTACATGTGTCTCCCTGTACTGTACGTGTGTACTATACGTGTGTCTCTCCCTGTGATGTACATATGTCTCCCTGTACTGTACATGTGTCTACCTGTACTGTACGTGTGTCTCCCTGTACTGTACGTGTGTCTCTCCCTGTACTATACATGTGTCTCTCTGTACTGTACAAGTGTCTCCCTGTAGTTTACATGTGTCTTCCCCTGTACTGCACATGTGTCTCTCTGTACTGTACATGTCTCTCCCTGTACTGTACATGTCTTTCTCAGTACTGTACATGTGTCTCCCTGTTCTGTACATGTGTGTGTCTCCCTGTACTGTACAATATGCTACCTATACTGTACATGTGTGCCTTTGTACTGTACATGTGTCTCTCTGTACTGTACGTGTCTCTGTTCTGTACATGTGTCTCTGTACTGTACATGTGTGTCGCTCTGTACTATAGATGTGTGTCTTTACTATACATGTGTCTCTGTATGTCTCACCATATTCCTGTACTGTGTAATTAATGCGTGCTCATATAGATCACCATTATATTGTACTGAGAGCTAGAAGCGCGTTCCCAGAGCCTCCCTACAGTCCTAGTGTACTGTGTAACTGATGCGTGCTCATATAGATCACCATTATATTGTACTGAGAGCTAGAAGCGCGTTCCCAGAGCCTCCCTACAGTCCTAGTGTACTGTGTAACTGATGCGTGCTCACATAGATCACTATTATATTGTACTGAGAGCTAGAAGCGCGTTCTCAGAGCCTCTCTGCAGCCTAGTGTACTGTGTAACTGATGCGTGCTCACATAGATCACCATTATATTGTACTGAGAGCTAGAAGCGCGTTCTCAGAGCCTCCCTGCAGCCTAGTGTGCTGTGTAACTGATATGTGCTCACACGGAGGAGGTCATGTGACTGTCGGTCAGCTGACCGGCGGTCACATGAATACCACCCGTACTGAGAGCTAGAAGCGCGTTCTCAGAGCCTCTCTACAGCCTAGTGTGCTGTGTAACTGATATGTGCTCACATAGATCACCATTATATTGAACTGAGAGCTAGAAGCGCGTTCTCAGAGCCTCCCTGCAGCCTAGTGTGCTGTGTAACTGATATGTGCTCACACGGAGGAGGTCATGTGACTGTCGGTCAGCTGACCGGCGGTCACATGAATACCACCCGTACTGAGAGCTAGAAGCGCGTTCTCAGAGCCTCCCTGCAGCCTAGTGTGCTGTGTAACTGATATGTGCTCACATAGATCACCATTATATTGTACTGAGAGCTAGAAGCGCGTTCTCAGAGCCTCCCTGCAGCCTAGTGTGCTGTGTAACTGATATGTGCTCACATAGATCACCATTATATTGTACTGGGAGCTAGAAGCGCGTTCTCAGAGCCTCTCTGCAGCCTAGTGTGCTGTAACTGATGCATGCTCACATAGATCACCATTATATTGTACTGGGAGCTAGAAGCGCGTTCTCAGAGCCTCCCTGCAGCCTAGTGTGCTGTGTAACTGATGCGTACTCACATAGATCACCATTATATTGTACTGGGAGCTAGAAGCGCGTTCTCAGAGCCTCCCTGCAGCCTAGTGTACTGTGTAACTGATGCGTGCTCACCTAGATCACCATTATATTGTACTGAGAGCTAGAAGTGTGTTCTCAGAGCCTCTCTGCAGCCTAGTGTACTGTGTAACTGATGTGTGCTGACATAGATCACCATTATATTGTACTGAGAGCTAGAAGCGCGTTCTCAGAGCCTCTCTGCAGCCTAGTGTGCTGTGTAACTGATGCATGCTCACATAGATCACTATTATATTGTACTGGGAGCTAGAAGCGCGTTCCCAGAGCCTCCCTGCAGCCTAGTGTACTGTGTAACTGATGCGTGCTCACATAGATCACCATTATATTGTACTGGGAGCTAGAAGCGTGTTCTCAGAGCCTCTCTGCAGCCTAGTGTACTGTGTAACTGATGTGTGCTGACATAGATCACCATTATATTGTACTGAGAGCTAGAAGCGCGTTCTCAGAGCCTCTCTGCAGCCTAGTGTGCTGTGTAACTGATATGTGCTGACATAGATCACCATTATATTGTACTGAGAGCTAGAAGCGCGTTCTCAGAGCCTCCCTGCAGCCTAGTGTGCTGTGTAACTGATGCGTGCTCACATAGATCACCATTATATTGTACTGAGAGCTAGAAGCGCGTTCTCAGAGCCTCCCTGCAGCCTAGTGTACTGTGTAACTGATGCGTGCTCACATAGATCACCATTATATTGTACTGGGAGCTAGAAGCGCGTTCCCAGAGCCTCTCTGCAGCCTAGTGTACTGTGTAACTGATGCGTGCTCACATAGATCACTATTATATTGTACTGAGAGCTAGAAGCGTTTTCTCAGAGCCTCCCTGCAGCCTAGTGCACTGTGTAACTGATGTGTGCTCACATAGATCACTATTATATTGTACTGAGAGCTAGAAGCGTTTTCTCAGAGCCTCTCTGCAGCCTAGTGTGCTGTGTAACTGATGCGTGCTCACATAGATCACTATTATATTGTACTGGGAGCTAGAAGCGCGTTCTCAGAGCCTCTCTGCAGCCTAGTGTGCTGTGTAATTGATGTGTGCTCACATAGATCACCATTATATTGTACTGTGAGCTAGAAGCGCGTTCTCAGAGCCTCTCTGCAGCCTAGTGTGCTGTGTAACTGATGCGTGCTCACATAGATCACCATTATAGTGTACTGGGAGCTAGAAGCGCGTTCTCAGAGCCTCCCTGCAGTCCTAGTGCACTGTGTAACTGATGCGTGCTCACATAGATCACCATTATATTGTACTGAGAGCTAGAAGCGCGTTCTCAGAGCCTCCCTGCAGCCTAGTGTACTGTGTAACTGATGCGTGCTCACATAGATCACCATTATATTGCACTGGGAGCTAGAAGCGTGTTCTCAGAGCCTCTCTGCAGCCTAGTGTACTGTGTAATTGATGTGTGCTCACATAGATCACTATTATATTGTACTGAGAGCTAGAAGCGTGTTCTCAGAGCCTCCCTGCAGCCTAGTGTACTGTGTAACTGATATGTGCTCACATAGATCACCATTATATTGTACTGAGAGCTAGAAGCGTGTTCTCAGAGCATCCCTGCAGCCTAGTGCGCTGTAACTGATGCATGCTCACATAGATCACCATTATATTGTACTGAGAGCTAGAAGCGTTTTCTCAGAGCCTCCCTGCAGCCTAGTGTGCTGTGTAACTGATGCATGCTCACATAGATCACCATTATATTGTACTGGGAGCTAGAAGCGTTTTCTCAGAGCCTCTCTGCAGCCTAGTGTGCTGTGTAACTGATGCGTGCTCACATAGATCACTATTATATTGTACTGGGAGCTAGAAGCGCGTTCTCAGAGCCTCTCTGCAGCCTAGTGTGCTGTGTAACTGATGCATGCTCATATAGATCGCCATTATATTGTACTGGGAGCTAGAAGCGCGTTCTCAGAGCCTCTCTGCAGCCTAGTGTACTGTGTAATTGATGTGTGCTCACATAGATCACCATTATATTGTACTGTGAGCTAGAAGCGCGTTCTCAGAGCCTCCCTGCTGCCTAGTGTGCTGTGTAACTGATGTGTGCTCACATAGATCACCATTATATTGTACTGGGAGCTAGAAGCGCGTTCTCAGAGCCTCTCTGCAGCCTAGTGTGCTGTGTAACTGATGCGTGCTCACATAGATCACCATTATAGTGTACTGGGAGCTAGAAGCGCGTTCTCAGAGCCTCCCTGCAGTCCTAGTGCACTGTGTAACTGATGCGTGCTCACATAGATCACCATTATATTGTACTGAGAGCTAGAAGCGTGTTCTCAGAGCATCCCTGCAGCCTAGTGCGCTGTAACTGATGCATGCTCACATAGATCACCATTATATTGTACTGAGAGCTAGAAGCGTTTTCTCAGAGCCTCCCTGCAGCCTAGTGTGCTGTGTAACTGATGCATGCTCACATAGATCACCATTATATTGTACTGGGAGCTAGAAGCGTTTTCTCAGAGCCTCTCTGCAGCCTAGTGTGCTGTGTAACTGATGCGTGCTCACATAGATCACTATTATATTGTACTGGGAGCTAGAAGCGCGTTCTCAGAGCCTCTCTGCAGCCTAGTGTGCTGTGTAACTGATGCATGCTCATATAGATCGCCATTATATTGTACTGGGAGCTAGAAGCGCGTTCTCAGAGCCTCTCTGCAGCCTAGTGTACTGTGTAATTGATGTGTGCTCACATAGATCACCATTATATTGTACTGTGAGCTAGAAGCGCGTTCTCAGAGCCTCTCTGCAGCCTAGTGTGCTGTGTAACTGATGCGTGCTCACATAGATCACCATTATAGTGTACTGGGAGCTAGAAGCGCGTTCTCAGAGCCTCCCTGCAGTCCTAGTGCACTGTGTAACTGATGCGTGCTCACATAGATCACCATTATATTGTACTGAGAGCTAGAAGCGCGTTCTCAGAGCCTCCCTGCAGCCTAGTGTACTGTGTAACTGATGCGTGCTCACATAGATCACCATTATATTGCACTGGGAGCTAGAAGCGTGTTCTCAGAGCCTCTCTGCAGCCTAGTGTACTGTGTAATTGATGTGTGCTCACATAGATCACCATTATATTGTACTGAGAGCTAGAAGCGTGTTCTCAGAGCCTCTCTGCAGCCTAGTGTACTGTGTAATTGATGTGTGCTCACATAGATCGCCATTATATTGTACTGAGAGCTAGAAGCGCGTTCTCAGAGCCTCCCTGCAGCCTAGTGTACTGTGTAACTGATATGTGCTCTCATAGATCACCATTATATTGTACTGAGAGCTAGAAGCGTGTTCTCAGAGCCTCTCTGCAGCCTAGTGTACTGTGTAACTGATGTGTGCTCATATAGATCACCATTATATTGTACTAAGAGCTAGAAGCGCGTTCTCAGAGCCTCCCTGCAGTCCTAGTGTACTGTGTAACTGATGCGTGCTCACATAGATCACTATTATATTGTACTGAGAGCTAGAAGCGTGTTCTCAGAGCCTCTCTGCAGCCTAGTGTACTGTGTAACTGATGTGTGCTCATATAGATCACCATTATATTGTACTAAGAGCTAGAAGCGCGTTCTCAGAGCCTCCCTGCAGTCCTAGTGTACTGTGTAACTGATGCGTGCTCACATAGATCACCATTATATTGTACTGGGAGCTAGAAGCGTGTTCTCAGAGCCTCTCTGCAGCCTAGTGTGCTGTGTAACTGATGCGTGCTCACATAGATCACTATTATATTGTACTGAGAGCTAGAAGCGCGTTCCCAGAGCATCCCTGCAATCCTAGTGTACTGTGTAACTGATGCGTGCTCACATAGATCACCATTATATTGTACTGTGAGCTAGAAGCGCGTTCTCAGAGCATCCCTGCAATCCTAGTGTACTGTGTAACTGATGCGTGCTCACATAGATCGCCATTATTTTGCACTGTGAGCTAGAAGCGCATTCCCAGAGCCTCCCTGCAGTCCTAGTGTACTGTATAACTGATGTGTGCTCACATAGATCGCCATTATTTTGTACTGTGAGCTAGAAGCGCGTTCTCAGAGCATCCCTGCAATCCTAGTGTACTGTGTAACTGATGCGTGCTCACATAGATCACCATTATATTGTACTGTGAGCTAGAAGCGTGTTCTCAGAGCCTCCCTGCAGCCTAGTGTACTGTGTAACTGATGCGTGCTCACATAGATCACCATTATAGTGTACTGGGAGCTAGAAGCGCGTTCTCAGAGCCTCCCTGCAGCCTAGTGTACTATGTAACTGATGCGTGCTCACATAGATCACCATTATATTGTACTGGGAGCTAGAAGCGCGTTCTCAGAGCCTCCCTGCAGTCCTAGTGTACTGTGTAACTGATGCGTGCTCACATAGATCACCATTATATTGTACTGGGAGCTAGAAGCGTGTTCTCAGAGCCTCTCTGCAGCCTAGTGTGCTGTGTAACTGATGCGTGCTCACATAGATCACTATTATATTGTACTGAGAGCTAGAAGCGCGTTCCCAGAGCATCCCTGCAATCCTAGTGTACTGTGTAACTGATGCGTGCTCACATAGATCACCATTATATTGTACTGTGAGCTAGAAGCGCATTCCCAGAGCATCCCTGCAATCCTAGTGTGCTGTGTAACTGATGCGTGCTCACATAGATCACCATTATATTGTACTGAGAGCTAGAAGCGCGTTCTCAGAGCCTCTCTGCAGCCTAGTGTACTGTGTAACTGATGTGTGCTGACATAGATCACCATTATATTGTACTGGGAGCTAGAAGCGCGTTCTCAGAGCCTCCCTGCAGTCCTAGTGCACTGTGTAACTGATGCGTGCTCACATAGATCACCATTATATTGTACTAAGAGCTAGAAGCGTGTTCTCAGAGCCTCTCTGCAGCCTAGTGTACTGTGTAACTGATGCATGCTCATATAGATCGCCATTATATTGTACTAAGAGCTAGAAGCGTGTTCTCACAGCCTCCCTGCAGTCCTAGTGTGCTGTGTAACTGATGCATGCTCATATAGATCGCCATTATATTGTACTGGGAGCTAGAAGCGTGTTCTCAGAGCCTCCCTGCAGCCTAGTGTACTGTGTAACTGATGCGTGCTCACATAGATCGCCATTATTTTGCACTGTGAGCTAGAAGCGCATTCCCAGAGCATCCCTGCAATCCTAGTGTACTGTGTAACTGATGCGTGCTCACATAGATCACCATTATATTGTACTGTGAGCTAGAAGCGCGTTCTCAGAGCATCCCTGCAATCCTAGTGTACTGTGTAACTGATGCGTGCTCACATAGATCGCCATTATTTTGCACTGTGAGCTAGAAGCGCATTCCCAGAGCCTCCCTGCAGTCCTAGTGTACTGTATAACTGATGTGTGCTCACATAGATCGCCATTATTTTGTACTGTGAGCTAGAAGCGCGTTCTCAGAGCATCCCTGCAATCCTAGTGTACTGTGTAACTGATGCGTGCTCACATAGATCACCATTATATTGTACTGTGAGCTAGAAGCGTGTTCTCAGAGCCTCCCTGCAGCCTAGTGTACTGTGTAACTGATGCGTGCTCACATAGATCACCATTATAGTGTACTGGGAGCTAGAAGCGCGTTCTCAGAGCCTCCCTGCAGCCTAGTGTACTATGTAACTGATGCGTGCTCACATAGATCACCATTATATTGTACTGGGAGCTAGAAGCGTGTTCTCAGAGCCTCCCTACAGTCCTAGTGTACTGTGTAACTGATGCGTGCTCACATAGATCGCCATTATATTGTACTGGGAGCTAGAAGCGTGTTCTCAGAGCCTCTCTGCAGCCTAGTGCGCTGTGTAATTGATGCGTTCTCACATAGATCACTATTATATAGTACTGAGAGCTAGAAGCGTTTTCTTAGAGCCTCCCTGCAGCCTAGTGCGCTGTGTAATTGATGCGTGCTCACATAGGGGGTCATTCCGAGTTGTTCGCTCGTTATTTTTTTTCGCTACGGAGCGATTAGTCGCAAACTGCACATGCGCAATGTTCGCAGTGTGCCTGCGCCAAGTAAATTTGCTCAAAAGTTTGGTATTTTACTCACTGCGTAACAAGGTTTTTTCATCGTTCTGCTGATCGTAGTGTGATTGACAGGAAGTGGGTGTTTCTAGGCGGAAACTGTCCGTTTTATGGGAGTGTGCGGAAAAACGCAGGCATTTCAGGGAAAAACGCGGGAGTGTCTGGAGAAACGGGGGAGTGGCTGGACAAACGCTTGGTGTGTTTGTGACGTCAAACCAGGAACGAAAAGGACTGAACTGATCGCAGTGTAGGAGTAAGTCTCTAGCTCTGGCCTGGCCAACCTGTGGCTCTCCAGCTGTTGTGAAACTACACATCCCAGCATGCCCTGCCAAAGTTTTAGCAGTCCCTAATAGCAAAAGTGTGGCAGAGCATGATGGGACTTGTAGTTTCACAACAGCTGGAGAGCCACAGGTTGGCCAGGCTTGCTCTAGCTACTCAGAAACTGCTAAGAAATTTCTATTCGCAATTCTGCTAATCTTTCGTTCGCATTTCTGCTAAGCTAAGATACACTCCCAGAGGGCGGCGGCTTAGCGTGTGCATTTGTGCAAAAAGCAGCTAACGAGCGAACAACTCGGAATGAGGGCCATAGATCACTATTATATTGTACTGGGAGCGAGAAATGTGTTCTCAGAGCCTCTCTGCAGCCTAGTGTGCTGTGTAACTGATGCATGCTGACATAGATCACCATTATATTGTACTGGGAGCTAGAAGCGTGTTCTCAGAGCCTCTCTGCAGCCTAGTGTGCTGTGTAACTGATGCATGCTGACATAGATCACCATTATATTGTACTGAGAGCTAGAAGCGCGTTCTCAGAGCCTCTCTGCAGCCTAGTGTGCTGTGTAACTGATGCATGTTCACATAGATCACCATTATATTGTACTGGGAGCTAGAAGCGTGTTCTCAGAGCCTCTCTGCAGCCTAGTGTGCTGTGTAACTGATGCATGCTGACATAGATCACCATTATATTGTATTGAGAGCTAGAAGCGCGTTCTCAGAGCCTCTCTGCAGCCTAGTGTACTGTGTAACTGATGCGTGCTCACATAGATCACCATTATATTGTACTGGGAGCTAGAAGCGTGTTCTCAGAGCCTCTCTGCAGCCTAGTGTGCTGTGTAACTGATGCATGCTGACATAGATCACCATTATATTGTATTGAGAGCTAGAAGCGCGTTCTCAGAGCCTCCCTGCAGCCTAGTGTACTGTGTAATTGATGTGTGCTCACATAGATCACCATTATATTGTACTGAGAGCTAGAAGCGTGTTCTCAGAGCCTCTCTGCAGCCTAGTGTACTGTGTAACTGATGCGTGCTCACATAGATCACCATTATATTGTACTGAGAGCTAGAAGCGCGTTCTCAGAGCCTCTCTGCAGCCTAGTGTACTGTGTAACTGATGCGTGCTCACATAGATCACCATTATATTGTACTGAGAGCTAGAAGCGTGTTCTCAGAGCCTCTCTGCAGCCTAGTGTGCTGTGTAACTGATATGTGCTCACATAGATCACCATTATATTGTACTGAGAGCTAGAAGCGTGTTCTCAGAGCCTCTCTGCAGCCTAGTGTACTGTGTAACTGATGCATGCTCATATAGATCACCATTATATTGTACTGAGAGCTAGAAGCGCGTTCCCAGAGCCTCCCTGCAGTCCTAGTGTACTGTGTAACTGATGCGTGCTCACATAGATCACCATTATATTGTACTGAGAGCTAGAAGCGCGTTCTCAGAGCCTCCCTGCAGCCTAGTGTGCTGTATAACTGATGCGTGCTCACATGGATCGCCATTATATTGTACTGGGAGCTAGAAGCGCGTTCTCAGAGCATCCCTGCAATCCTAGTGTACTGTGTAACTGATGCGTGCTCACATAGATCGCCATTATATTGTACTGGGAGCTAGAAGTGCGTTCTCAGAGCCTCTCTGCAGCCTAGTGTGCTGTGTAACTGATATGTGCTCTCATAGATCACCATTATATTGTACTTGAAACTAGAAGTGCGTTCCCAGAGCCTCCCTGCAGTCCTAGTGTACTGTATAACTGATGCGTGCTCACATAGAACGCCATTATATTGTACTGGGAGCTAGAAGCGCGTTCTCAGAGCATCCCTGCAATCCTAGTGCACTGTGTAACTGATGCGTGCTCACATAGATCACTATTATATTGTACTGAGAGCTAGAAGCGCGTTCTCAGAGCCTCTCTGCAGCCTAGTGTGCTGTGTAACTGATGTGTGCTGACATAGATCGCCATTATTTTGTACTGGGAGCTAGAAGCGCGTTCTCATTGCATCCCTGCAATCCTAGTGTACTGTGTAACTGATGCGTGATCACATAGATCGCCATTATTTTGTACTGGGAGCTAGAAGCGCGTTCTCATTGCATCCCTGCAATCCTAGTGTACTGTGTAACTGATGCGTGCTCACATAGATCGCCATTATTTTGTACTGGGAGCTAGAAGCGCGTTCTCAGAGCATCCCTGTAATCCTAGTGTACTGTGTAACTGATGCGTGATCAAATAGATCACCATTATATTGTACTGGGAGCTAGAAGCGTGTTCTCAGAGCATCCCTGCAATCCTAGTATACTGTGTAACTGATGCGTGCTCACATAGATCACCATTATTTTGTACTGGGAGCTAGAAGCGCGTTCTCAGAGCCTCTCTGCACCTAGTGTGCTGTATAACTGATGCGTGCTCTCATAGATCACTATTATTTTGTACTGGGAGCTAGAAGCGCGTTCTCAGAGCCTCTCTGCAGCCTAGTGTGCTGTGTAACTGATGCGTGCTCACATAGATCGCCATTATTTTGTACTGTGAGCTAGAAGCGCGCTCCCAGAGCATCCCTGCAATCCTAGTGTACTGTGTAACTGATGCGTGCTCACATAGATCACCATTATATTGTACTGTGAGCTAGAAGCGCGTTCTCAGAGCATCCCTGCAATCCCAGTGTGCTGTGTAACTGATGTGTGCTCACATAGATCACCATTATATTGTACTGAGAGCTAGAAGCGTGTTCTCAGAGCCTCCCTGCAGCCTAGTGTACTGTGTAACTGATGCGTGCTCACATAGATCACCATTATAGTGTACTGGGAGCTAGAAGCGCGTTCTCAGAGCCTCCCTGCAGCCTAGTGTACTGTGTAACTGATGCGTGCTCACATAGATCACCATTATATTGTACTGAGAGCTAGAAGCGCGTTCTCAGAGCCTCCCTGCAGCCTAGTGTACTGTGTAACTGATGCGTGCTCACATAGATCACCATTATATTGCACTGGAAGCTAGAAGCGCGTTCTCAGAGCCTCTCTGCAGCCTAGTGTACTGTGTAACTGATGCGTGCTCACATAGATCACCATTATATTGCACTGGAAGCTAGAAGTGTGTTCTCAGAGCCTCTCTGTAGCCTAGTGTGCTGTGTAACTGATGCATGCTCACATAGATCACCATTATATTGTACTGAGAGCTAGAAGCGTGTTCTCAGAGCCTCCCTACAGTCCTAGTGTACTGTGTAACTGATGCGTGCTCACATAGATCACCATTATATTGTACTAAGAGCTAGAAGCGCGTTCTCAGAGCCTCCCTGCAGCCTAGTGCGCTGTGTAATTGATGCGTTCTCACATAGATCACTATTATATAGTACTGAGAGCTAGAAGCGTTTTCTTAGAGCCTCCCTGCAGCCTAGTGCGCTGTGTAATTGATGCGTGCTCACATAGGGGGTCATTCCGAGTTGTTCGCTCGTTATTTTTTTTCGCTACGGAGCGATTAGTCGCAAACTGCACATGCGCAATGTTCGCAGTGTGCCTGCGCCAAGTAAATTTGCTCAAAAGTTTGGTATTTTACTCACGGCGTAACAAGGTTTTTTCATCGTTCTGCTGATCGTAGTGTGATTGACAGGAAGTGGGTGTTTCTAGGCGGAAACTGTCCGTTTTATGGGAGTGTGCGGAAAAACGCAGGCATTTCAGGGAAAAACGCGGGAGTGTCTGGAGAAACGGGGGAGTGGCTGGGCAAACGCTGGGTGTGTTTGTGACGTCAAACCAGGAACGAAAAGGACTGAACTGATCGCAGTGTAGGAGTAAGTCTCTAGCTACTCAGAAACTGCTAAGAAATTTCTATTCGCAATTCTGCTAATCTTTCGTTCGCATTTCTGCTAAGCTAAGATACACTCCCAGAGGGCGGCGGTTTAGCGTGTGCATTTGTGCAAAAAGCAGCTAACGAGCAAACAACTCGGAATGAGGGCCATAGATCACTATTATATTGTACTGGGAGCTAGAAGTGTGTTCTCAGAGCCTCTCTGCAGCCTAGTGTGCTGTGTAACTGATGCATGCTGACATAGATCACCATTATATTGTACTGAGAGCTAGAAGCGCGTTCTCAGAGCCTCTCTGCAGCCTATTGTGCTGTGTAACTGATGCATGCTCACATAGATCACCATTATATTGTACTGGGAGCTAGAAGCGCGTTCTCAGAGCCTCTCTGCAGCCTATTGTGCTGTGTAACTGATGCATGCTCACATAGATCACCATTATATTGTACTGAGAGCTAGAAGCGCGTTCTCAGAGCCTCTCTGCAGCCTAGTGTGGTGTAACTGATGCATGCTGACATAGATCACCATTATATTGTACTGGGTGCTAGAAGCGCGTTCTCAGAGCCTCTCTGCAGCCTAGTGTACTGTGTAATTGATGTGTGCTCACATAGATCACCATTATATTGTACTGAGAGCTAGAAGCGTGTTCTCAGAGCCTCTCTGCAGCCTAGTGTACTGTGTAACTGATGCGTGCTCACATAGATCACCATTATATTGTACTGAGAGCTAGAAGCGTGTTCTCAGAGCCTCTCTGCAGTCTAGTGTACTGTGTAACTGATGTGTGCTGACATAGATCACCATTATATTGTACTGAGAGCTAGAAGCGCGTTCTCAGAGCCTCTCTGCAGTCCAGTGTGCTGTGTAACTGATATGTGCTCACATAGATCACCATTATATTGTACTGAGAGCTAGAAGCGTGTTCTCAGAGCCTCTCTGCAGCCTAGTGTACTGTGTAACTGATGCATGCTCATATAGATCACCATTATATTGTACTGAGAGCTAGAAGCGCGTTCCCAGAGCCTCCCTGCAGTCCTAGTGTACTGTGTAACTGATGCGTGCTCACATAGATCACCATTATATTGTACTGAGAGCTAGAAGCGCGTTCTCAGAGCCTCCCTGCAGCCTAGTGTACTGTGTAACTGATGCGTGCTCACATAGATTGCCATTATATTGTACTGGGAGCTAGAAGCGCGTTCTCAGAGCATCCCTGCAATCCTAGTGTACTGTGTAACTGATGCGTGCTCACATAGATCGCCATTATATTGTACTGGGAGCTAGAAGTGCGTTCTCAGAGCCTCTCTGCAGCCTAGTGTGCTGTGTAACTGATATGTGCTCACATAGATCACCATTATATTGTACTGAGAGCTAGAAGCGCGTTCCCAGAGCCTCCCTGCAGTCCTAGTGTACTGTATAACTGATGCGTGCTCACATAGAACGCCATTATATTGTACTGGGAGCTAGAAGCGCGTTCTCAGAGCATCCCTGCAATCCTAGTGCACTGTGTAACTGATGCGTGCTCACATAGATCACTATTATATTGTACTGAGAGCTAGAAGCGCGTTCCCAGAGCCTCCCTGCAGTCCTAGTGTACTGTATAACTGATGCGTGCTCACATAGAACGCCATTATATTGTACTGGGAGCTAGAAGCGCGTTCTCAGAGCATCCCTGCAATCCTAGAGTACTGTGTAACTGATGCGTGCTCACATAGATCACCATTATATTGTACTGAGAGCTAGAAGCGTGTTCTCAGAGCCTCTCTGCAGCCTAGTGTACTGTGTAACTGATGCGTGCTCACATAGATCACTATTATATTGTACTGAGAGCTAGAAGCGCGTTCTCAGAGCCTCTCTGCAGCCTAGTGTACTGTGTAACTGATGCGTGCTCACATAGATCACTATTATATTGTACTGAGAGCTAGAAGCACGTTCTCAGAGCCTCTCTGCAGCCTAGTGTGCTGTGTAACTGATGTGTGCTGACATAGATCACCATTATATTGTACTGAGAGCTAGAAGCGCGTTCTCAGAGCCTCCCTGCAGCCTAGTGTACTGTGTAACTGATGCGTGCTCACATAGATCACCATTATATCGTACTGGGAGCTAGAAGCGCGTTCTCAGAGCCTCTCTGCAGCCTAGTGTACTGTGTAACTGATGCGTGCTCACATAGATCGCCATTATATTGTACTGAGAGCTAGAAGCGCGTTCTCAGAGCCTCCCTGCAGCCTAGTGTGCTGTGTAACTGATGCGTGCTCACATAGATCACTATTATATTGTACTGAGAGCTAGAAGCGTTTTCTCAGAGCCTCCCTGCAGCCTAGTGTACTGTGTAACTGATGCGTGCTCACATAGATCACTATTATATTGTACTGAGAGCTAGAAGCGAGTTCTCAGAGCCTCCCTGCAGCCTAGTGTACTATGTAACTGATGCGTGCTCACATAGATCACTATTATATTGTACTGAGAGCTAGAAGCGCGTTCTCAGAGCCTCCCTGCAGCCTAGTGTACTGTGTAACTGATGCGTGCTCACATAGATCACTATTATATTGTACTGAGAGCTAGAAGCGTTTTCTCAGAGCCTCTCTGCAGCCTAGTGTACTGTATAACTGATGCGTGCTCACATAGATCACCATTATATTGTACTGAGAGCTAGAAGCGTGTTCTCAGAGTCTCTCTGCAGCCTAGTGCACTGTGTAACTGATATGTGCTCACATAGATCACCATTATATTGTACTGGGAGCTAGAAGTGCGTTCTCAGAGCCTCTCTGCAGCCTAGTGTGCTGTGTAACTGATATGTGCTCACATAGATCACCATTATATTGTACTGGGAGCTAGTAGTGCGTTCCCTCAGAGCCTCCCTGCAATCCTAGTGTACTGTGTAACTGATGCATGTTCACATAGATCACCATTATATTGTACTGAGAGCTAGAAGCGCGTTCTCAGAGCCTCTCTGCAGCCTAGTGTGCTGTGTAACTGATGCATGTTCACATAGATCACCATTATATTGTACTGGGAGCTAGAAGCGTGTTCTCAGAGCCTCTCTGCAGCCTAGTGTGCTGTGTAACTGATGCATGCTGACATAGATCACCATTATATTGTACTGAGAGCTAGAAGCGCGTTCTCAGAGCCTCTCTGCAGCCTAGTGTACTGTGTAATTGATGTGTGCTCACATAGATCACCATTATATTGTACTGAGAGCTAGAAGCGTGTTCTCAGAGCCTCTCTGCAGCCTAGTGTACTGTGTAACTGATATGTGCTCACATAGATCACCATTATATTGTACTGAGAGCTAGAAGCGTGTTCTCAGAGCCTCTCTGCAGCCTAGTGTGCTGTGTAACTGATATGTGCTCACATAGATCACCATTATATTGTACTGAGAGCTAGAAGCGTGTTCTCAGAGCCTCTCTGCAGCCTAGTGTACTGTGTAACTGATGCATGCTCATATAGATCACCATTATATTGTACTGAGAGCTAGAAGCGCGTTCCCAGAGCCTCCCTGCAGCCTAGTGTACTGTGTAACTGATGCGTGCTCACATAGATCACCATTATATTGTACTGGGAGCTAGAAGCGCGTTCTCAGAGCCTCCCTGCAGCCTAGTGTACTGTGTAACTGATGTGTGCTGACATAGATCACCATTATATTGTACTGAGAGCTAGAAGCGCGTTCTCAGAGCCTCTCTGCAGCCTAGTGTGCTGTGTAACTGATATGTGCTCACATAGATCACCATTATATTGTACTGGGAGCTAGAAGCGCGTTCTCAGAGCCTCCCTGCAGCCTAGTGTACTGTGTAACTGATGTGTGCTGACATAGATCACCATTATATTGTACTGAGAGCTAGAAGCGCGTTCTCAGAGCCTCTCTGCAGCCTAGTGTGCTGTGTAACTGATATGTGCTCACATAGATCACCATTATATTGTACTGAGAGCTAGAAGCGCGTTCTCAGAGCCTCCCTGCAGCCTATTGTACTGTGTAACTGATGTGTGCTGACATAGATCACCATTATATTGTACTGAGAGCTAGAAGCGTGTTCTCAGAGCCTCCCTGCAGCCTAGTGTACTGTGTAACTGATGCGTGCTCACATAGATCACCATTATATTGTACTGGGAGCTAGAAGCGCGTTCTCAGAGCCTCTCTGCAGCCTAGTGCGCTGTGTAACTGATGCGTGCTCACATAGATCACCATTATATTGTACTGAGAGCTAGAAGCGCGTTCTCAGAGCCTCTCTGCAGCCTAGTGTACTGTGTAACTGATGCGTGCTCACATAGATCACCATTATATTGTACTGAGAGCTAGAAGCGCGTTCCCAGAGCCTCCCTGCAGCCTAGTGTGCTGTGTAACTGATGCATGCTCACATAGATCACCATTATATTGTACTGAGAGCTAGAAGTGTGTTCTCAGAGCCTCCCTGCAGCCTAGTGTACTGTGTAACTGATATGTGCTCACATAGATCACCATTATATTGTACTGGGAGCTAGAAGCGCGTTCTCAGAGCCTCCCTGCAGCCTAGTGTACTGTGTAACTGATGTGTGCTGACATAGATCACCATTATATTGTACTGAGAGCTAGAAGCGCGTTCTCAGAGCCTCTCTGCAGCCTAGTGTGCTGTGTAACTGATATGTGCTCACATAGATCACCATTATATTGTACTGGGAGCTAGAAGCGCGTTCTCAGAGCCTCCCTGCAGCCTAGTGTACTGTGTAACTGATGTGTGCTGACATAGATCACCATTATATTGTACTGAGAGCTAGAAGCGCGTTCTCAGAGCCTCTCTGCAGCCTAGTGTGCTGTGTAACTGATATGTGCTCACATAGATCACCATTATATTGTACTGGGAGCTAGAAGCGCGTTCTCAGAGCCTCTCTGCAGCCTAGTGCGCTGTGTAACTGATGCGTGCTCACATAGATCACCATTATATTGTACTGAGAGCTAGAAGCGCGTTCTCAGAGCCTCTCTGCAGCCTAGTGTACTGTGTAACTGATGCGTGCTCACATAGATCACCATTATATTGTACTGAGAGCTAGAAGCGCGTTCTCAGAGCCTCTCTGCAGCCTAGTGCACTGTGTAACTGATGTGTGCTCACATAGATCACCATTATATTGTACTGGGAGCTAGAAGCGCGTTCTCAGAGCCTCTCTGCAGCCTAGTGTGCTATGTAACTGATGCGTTCTCACATAGATCACTATTATATTGTACTGTGAGCTAGAAGCGCGTTCTCAGAGCATCCCTGCAATCCTAGTGTACTGTGTAACTGATGCGTGCTCACATAGATCACCATTATATTGTACTGGGAGCTAGAAGCGCGTTCTCAGAGCCTCTCTGCAGCCTAGTGTACTGTGTAACTGATGCGTGCTCACATAGATCACCATTATATTGTACTGGGAGCTAGAAGCGCGTTCTCAGAGCCTCCCTGCAGTCCTAGTGTACTGTGTAACTGATGCGTGCTCACATAGATCACCATTATATTGTACTGAGAGCTAGAAGCGTGTTCTCAGAGCCTCTCTGCAGCCTAGTGTACTGTGTAACTGATGCGTACTCACATAGATCACCATTATATTGTACTGAGAGCTAGAAGCGTGTTCTCAGAGCCTCTCTGCAGCCTAGTGTACTGTGTAACTGATGCATGCTCACATAGATCACCATTATATTGTACTGAGAGCTAGAAGCGTGTTCTCAGAGCCTCTCTGCAGCCTAGTGTACTGTGTAACTGATGCGTACTCACATAGATCACCATTATATTGTACTGGGAGCTAGAAGCGCGTTCTCAGAGCCTCTCTGCAGCCTAGTGTACTGTGTAACTGATGCGTGCTCACATAGATCACCATTATATTGTACTGTGAGCTAGAAGCGCGTTCTCAGAGCCTCCCTGCAGCCTAGTGTACTGTGTAACTGATATGTGCTCACATAGATCACCATTATATTGTACTGAGAGCTAGAAGCGCGTTCTCAGAGCCTCCCTGCTGCCTAGTGTGCTGTGTAACTGATGTGTGCTCACATAGATCACCATTATATTGTACTGAGAGCTAGAAGCGCGTTCTCAGAGCCTCCCTGCAGCCTAGTGCACTGTGTAACTGATGTGTGCTCACATAGATCACTATTATATTGTACTGAGAGCTAGAAGCGCGTTCTCAGAGCCTCTCTGCAGCCTAGTGCACTGTGTAACTGATGTGTGCTCACATAGATCACCATTATATTGTACTGAGAGCTAGAAGCGCGTTCTCAGAGCCTCCCTGCAGCCTAGTGTACTGTGTAACTGATGCGTGCTTACATAGATCGCCATTATATTGTACGGAGAGCTAGAAGCGCGTTCTCAGAGCCTCCCTGCAGCCTAGTGTACTGTGTAACTGATGCGTGCTCACATAGATCACTATTATATTGTACTGAGAGCTAGAAGCGTGTTCTCAGAGCCTCTCTGCAGCCTAGTGTACTGTGTAACTGATGCGTACTCACATAGATCACCATTATATTGTACTGAGAGCTAGAAGACATGGAATAGGAAGACAGTAGAAAAGGTCGACAGGTTCAAAATGTCAACATAGAAATTGTCGACACAAACTAAGGTACACAAGTTTTGTTGTGTGTGTATTTTGTCACTTTTCTGCCACAAACAAGCCTCATTAGTGTACTGCATCCCCTCGCACTACCGCTGTGCCTGGCACAGGTTACTATCCCCAGTCGTACTCCACGTGGATAGTAAGGTATAAAAGAGTTTTAAAAAGTGAAAACTTTTTTCAAAATTGTGTCGACCAAATACCTTTTGCCCCGTTGACATTTTGCCCCTGTCGACCTAATGCGTGTCGATCATTAGTGGTCATCCTTTTGGCTGTAGACCTTTTTAGCGTAGATCTATAGATCGGATACCGTCTGTCTCGGCTTTAGCCGCAAACACTATAGTTACATTTGATACAGACATTTATTTGGTGGGATCTCAGGAGAGTCCATGTTAAACTGGTGACACACGGTTTAATTTGGTGGCCGATAAAAGCATTTGGTTGGACATTGCAGCATGGGCCTTCGGGGATCATTCCGAGTTGATCGCTAGCTGCATTTGTTTGCTGTGCAGCGATCATGCAAAAAAACAGCAATTCTGCACATGCGTATGCGGCGCAATGCGCACGCACGACATACGAATACAACGACTGATGAAGTTTTACACAGGGTCTAGCGATGCATTTCAGTCGCACTGCTGACCGCAGAGTGATTGACATGAAGTGGGCGTTCCTGGGTGGCATCTGACCGTTTTCAGGGAGTGCTCGGAAAAACGCAGGCGTGGCTGAAAAAACGCAGGGCGTGTTTGTGATGTCAAATCCGGAACAGAATGGCCTGAAGTGATCGCAAGCGCTGAGTAGGTTTTGTGCTACTCTGAAAGTGCACAAAATAAATTTGTAGCCGCTCTGCGATAGAAACTCTGTCCTCAGGACCCCACAAGGGTCACGTTTTCCAGGTTACCCAGCAGGTGCATAGGTGTATTCATTACTCACTGACCAGTCGCGGAACTAGCGAGCGGTGGGCCTAGGTGCGACAAAATGCTTTGGGCCCCCTCATCCCGTCCAAGTCCAGCCCTTCACCCCTGGAGAGGATCTGGTGAGGCGGACCTGCTGAGGGCCAGAGAAATGGATACCTAGCAACAGTGCCGTAACTAGACATTTTAGCGCTGTGTGCAAGAAACGGCATCGGAGCCCCCCCCCTATGTAAAACAGGGGCAGGGGCAAAAATATATAGTGGCGTGGCTTCACGGGGAAGGGGTGTGGCCACAAAATAATACCAATTCATATGACGGTGCACAGTAGTCTCCATTATTCAAATGACGCCACACAGATTCCCCTTTTTACACATTACGACAGACAGCGTGCCCTTTTTACACATTATGGCAGACAGTCCCCTTTTTACACATTACGGCAGACAGTGTCCCCTTTTTACACATTACGGCAGACAGCGTCCCCTTTTTTACACATTACAGCAGACAGTCCCCCTTTTACACATTACGGCAGACAGCGTCCCCTTTTCACACATTAAGGCAGAGAGAGTACTCCTTTTACACATTACGGCAGACAGTGTCCCCTTTTTACACATTACGGCAGACAGTGTCCACCTTTTATACATTACAGCAGACAGTCCCCCTTTTACACATTACGGCAGACAGCGTCCCCTTTTCACACATTACGGCAGACAGAGTACTCCTTTTACACATTATGGCAGACAGCGTCCCCTTTTTACACATTACGGCAGACAGCGTCCACCTTTTACACATTATGGCAGACAGCGTCCCCTTTTTACACATTACGGCAGACAGCGTCCCCTTTTTACACATTACGGCAGACAGCGTCCCCTTTTTACACATTACGGCAGACAGCGTCCCCTTTTTACACATTACAGCAGACAGCATCCCCTTTTTACAGATTACAGCAGACAGCATCCCCTTTTTACACATTACGGCAGACAGCGTCCCCTTATTTACACATTACAGCAGACAGCGTCCCCTTTTTACAAATTACAGCAGACAGCATCCCCCTTTTTACACATTTCAGCAGACAGCATCCCCTTTTTACACATTACGGCAGACAGCTTCCCCTTGTTTACACATTACAGCAGACAGCGTCCCCTTTTTACACATTAAGGCAGACAGAATAAATAGATAGATAGATAGATAGATAGATATGAAATAGAGAAAAAGAAAGAAAGAAAGAAAGAAAGAAAGAAAGAAAGAAAGAAAGAAAGAAAGAAAGAAAGAATAGATTGTACTTACTGTCTCCGCTGGCAGTCAGGCTCCTCGGTGCAGCTTCTGGCAGATGATGATCCCGGGCAGGGGAGAAGAAGGAGGAGGGAGGGGGAGGAGGGTGCCGCAGCAGCGCTATGTAATTGGTGGAGGCGCCGCTGCAACTATCCCTCTCCTTTCACATAGGCTGCCCGCCGCCGCTGTGATAAGGGACAGCTGCAGCAGCGCCTCCACCAATTACACTGCGCTACTGCGGCTCCCTCCTCCACCTTCCTCCTCCTTTCCCCCCGTGACCGCTGCGTCCCTGCTGCTCCTTGGCAGGCGGCGGTGGCCCGCAGCACACAGCGGCATGTAATGAGTCAGTTTGACTCATTACATGCCGCACTGGCTTTGGGCCCCTTGACAGTGGCGGGCCCCAGTGCAAGGCACCGCTTGCACTGGCGTTAGTTCCGTCACTGACACATTTAAAAAGATCCACAGGTGGAGCTACGTATTTAATTTGTGATTCTTTGAGGAGACCTTGAAAACATGCCATGTTTAGGGTCCTGAGGACCATGTTTGAGAACCAAGAATGACCAGTGACCACGTTAAGTCACTAGTGATGAAACGGCACATCATTTAAACCATTCATAAACTACATGTGTAATGAGCCTATTGATGTAAATGAGTCAAGATGTGACTTCCTCAGTTCTCAGACTACAGAACAGGTATAGCGCCTGGTTCCTTTGCAGGCCACTTCTGCTGTGCGTTCATGCAGTTATTGGTGTCCACCTTCTGCATTATCATGTGTGCCTGTCCCGTGTCTGGGTTGCGCTCTTATGTTATATCCCGGCGTCTGTATTTTGTTTGCCAGTGACCCTTACATGTTTTCCTTGGTTGCAGTAGAGCCATTCTAAGGAGTTTGTGCAGTTAGGGAACCCGACCACCGGATGGCTACGGTCAGAATAACAGGTCGCGTGTTAAGTATTTGCACCTGGACTTCTTGTATCTGGGTACCTGCCATACGGATAGGGTTACCAACTCATCCCTTTAATTCTGGACACATTAATTACACAGGTGCTGTGGCTGGCTGACTTCAAGACTCCATTTCACCTGGTTTTAATCAGCCACAGAACCTGTGTAATTAATGTGTCCAGAATTAAAGGGATGAGGTGGCCTAGGCCCTCATTCCGAGTTGTTCGCTCGCTAGCTGCTTTTAGCAGCATTGCACACGCTAGGCCGCCGCCCTCTGGGAGTGTATCTTAGCATAGCAGAAGTGCGAACGAAAGGATCGCAGATCTGCTACAAAAAAAGATTGTGCAGTTTCAGAGTAGCTCGAGACTTACTCCTAGCTAGCGATCACTTCAGTCTGTTTAGTTCCTGCTTTGACATCACAAACACGCCCTGCGTTCGGCCAGCCACTCCCCCGTTTCCCCAGGCACGCCTGCGTTTGTATCTGACATGCCTGCGTTTTTCAGCACACTCCCGGAAAACGATCAGTTACCTCCCAGAAACACCCACTTCCTGTCAATCACTCACCGATCAGCAGTGTGACTGAAAAGCGTCGCTAGACCTTGTGTGAAACTGCATCGGCTTTGGCGCGCCATACGCATGCGCATAAGTGACAATTTTTAGCCTGATCACTGCGCTGCAAACAACGGCAGCTAGCGATCAACTCAGAATGACCCCCATATACCAGGGAATGACTCTGTAGCGATGTTTGCATAAATTTGCAGACAGGCGACCGCCTGCAGAGGCTGCTACGCTTTTGTATGCGACTCAAAATAAGCCCCTAACTGTACTGAAAAGTAAATCCCTCATCCCCACAAGTTAATCATAGCAGGAAAATAAACATCTCCCAATTTTTCCGATCCCTGCTTTTGTATTCTCAGAAAACGGGTAAAAAAATATATTTTTTTAAAATGTAAGTCTCAGTGACCATTTGTACCTGGTGGAAATGTTACTTGTGACACAGTCTGACACGTGCGCGGAGCGAGTTTTCTGTTTGGGTTATGCTTACCTTTTTTTATTATTATTATTATTATTATTATTATTATTCTCATATTCTATGCAGTTATCAGCTATCAGTTGGGGTAAGAATACTGATAGTGCCACTTCCCCACAAGAGCCTCTGCAGTAATTATGTACTAAAATAAATCTGTTTGCAGAGCAGAACAGGCAGTTTCGGTATTTGCAGCGGATGCTGAAGCTGCTGACAGTGCACACAGATAGCATCACACAAACTAGTGCTTCTTAAAGGGGAATCTCACATAGGGGGTCATTCCGAGTTGATCGCTAGCTGAATTTGTTCGCGGCGCAGCAATCAGGCTAAAAAACGGCAGTTCTGCGCATGCGTATGCGGGGGCAATGCGCACGCGCGACGTACGGGCACAACGAACGATGAAGTTTTGCACAGGGTCTAGCGATGCATTTCAGTCGCACTGGTTGCCGCAGAGTGATTGACAGGAAGTGGGCGTTTCTGGGTGGCAACTGACCGTTTTCAGGGAGTGTGCGGAAAAACACAGGAGTGTCAGGAAAAACGCAGGCGTGGCGAACGCTGGGCGGATTTGTGACGTCAAATCCGGAACTGAATGGTTTGAAGAGATCGCAAGCGTTGAGTAGGTTTTGAGCTACTCTGAAACTACACAAAACATTTTTGCAGGCGCTCTGCGATACAACCGTTCGCACTTCTGCTAAGCTGAAAAACACTCCCAGTGGGCGGCGGCATAGCGTTTGCACGGCTGCTAAAACTAGCTAGCGAGCGATCAACTCGGAATGACCACCCATAATGCTTAGTAAGTAGCCGGAGACAGACAGCCGTACGTACAGTAAAAAAGCCCATTATTACATATATAAATCAGATGGACAGGGTTGGTGCTACTCCGAATACATAATTATCATTACTGTATATTATATTTCCACTTTGGAAAAACTTCAGCTTGCTTACGATGCGTGTTCTGGACAGAAGGAATTTTCCTCTGCACACCCTAATTCCTAATCCTCGTGGTGACCCTATAGGTATCGCCGTCTGGTAAGCACGAATACGTCTATATTGCTATTTGTACAAGTAGGAAGTGTTGTGTGACATTAATAGATGCAAACAAATGGGAATTAAAGCCAGGAGACGACCTTAGGTGGGGAAACACACATTGTATAACATGTATTGTATATCTCAAGCTGGGTACACACTTAAAGATATATCTGCAGAATCAATGGATCTGCAGATATATATATAGGTGGATCGGGCAGTGTGCTGTGCATACACACTGCCCGATCCGTTATGACTGACGTCACAAACTGGGCGTGCATTTACATGCGCCTGCCCAGTTCAGCCGTCAATTACTGGTGGGCACTGGCGTCACAAGGGGGGTGCGGGCCGCGGTTCCGGTATGAATGGTCGACCATGTTATGGTCGACAGTCATTAGGTCGACCACTATTGGTCGACATTGACATGGTCGACGTGGACACATGGTCGACACATGAAACTGGTCGACACATGAAAGGTCGACATATGAAAAGGTCGACATGGGTTTTTTAACTTTTTTGTGTCGTTTTTTGCGTAAAGTGACTGGGAACCCCAATTAGTGCACCGTGTCCCCTCGCATGGCTTGCTTCGCCCGCCATGCTTCGGGCATGGTGCCTTCGCTCCGCTACCGCTTCGCTCGGCACACTTTACCGTTCCAATCGTAGTCCATGTGGATCGTAAAGTATGGGAAAGTTCCCCAAAAGAAAAAAAAGTTAAAAAACTCATGTCGACCTTTTCATGTGTCGACCTTTCATGTGTCGACCATTTTCATGTGTCGACCATGTGTCCATGTCGACCATGTCAATGTCGACCAATAGTGGTCGACCTAATGACTGTCGACCATAACATGGTCGACCATGTGAACGGATACCGCGGGCCGCACCCGGGTGTCATCCGCCGAGGGGTGACACCAAAGTGCCGGCTCCTGCTCAGTGACAGGAGCCAGGTGCTGCGCTGTAACATTACGTGCAGCAACCCTGCTCCTGTCACCATGTAGTAGCTGGCACTGCAGACACGTTAGTCTCCGAGGGCAAGCAGCAACTCCCGGATCCCCAGAGTGCCGAAAACGGGGGTCGGGCGCTTAGCCACGCCCCCACCTGGAAGCCACGACCCCCGCGGGTCGTCTTTTGAAGCCACGCCCCCTTTGCGCCCACTGCCACACCAGGTTCAGAGGAGATGAGTGACGCTTCTGCTGACGGGAGCTGCAGTATGTGCACGGACAACAATGCACCAATATATCTGTAGATATATTGGTCATCGTGTGTGCTGCAGGGCCGAAGCGATATGTCTGTGAACACCGTCGTTCGTTGGTAGACACTGGCCGACGGACCAGTGATATATATCGGCCGTTCAGTAGAATGGCCGATATATCGCCCACTGTGTACCCAGCATCAGTCTTCTCAGCCAGACAGCACCCAGCATCTATTCTTGTAATTCCCTCTGACATATAGGCCTGCCAAACATCACTAATGCGCCACTTACACGTGCGGAAACGCCAGTCAGGAACCGCGCCATCCATTATTAGAGGCTGACTAGTATTTAGCAAACTCTGAAATGAAAAGTTTTCGGAGTTTGCCAGCAGGAACCCACCGCCGTCTTTAGATAGCGTTGGTTCCCGGAGCCCCGCTCCTTCCTTCCGTTCGGATCCCTCCAGGTCTGCATCCCCTGCGGCAGTGTGAATACGCGAGGTCGTGCATGCAAACGATCGCTGCCGTGTCAGTCCTGTCCGTGTAAATTTCTGCAGATACTAACTAGTGGTAGAATTACCAGCGGAAGGCATTGAGGGAACGCGTGGTTTTCAGAGCAGCTGCCCAGTGCCGGCGCAATGCGGCATTATTTAGTGTCCACCGCCACAACTCGCTGCCGGTTTGATAATGAATAGGCCCCCTAGACGTTAACACGCTGCATTACAAAGACAAATAAAAACACGTAGCACTTATGCACACACACCCGTAGGCACATAGATGGGCTAATTCAGCATTCCCAGAGTGGGTGTAACTGGGCGGCAATGGGGAAATCACACTCGGGATAAGTGTCCTGAGGGCGTGTCAGGGGTGTATAGAGAGAATTGTGGGTTAGTCAGAGTTCAGTGTGCAAAGAGATCCATCTGATTTTGGATGGCTCTCTTGCAGCGGGCATAGGGCTGGTGTGAGGGTGCACTGGTAGTGCTGGCAGCTGCTTTCACTTGCAGATGTATAGGGGCGGTGCCAAGCCCTCTGAGAAGGCCACACCCCCTCCAAAAAATTTAATAATAATCTTCCTGGTGCTGCAAAGCGACGGCAGCGGCCACACAGGGGGTGCTGCCAGCCTGTGAGGGGGACATTTATCCACTTAGCGGCTGATCCGTGTCCTTGGCGGACTTCTCCAGCAAGCCCGTGCCTGGGTAATTAGTATGCCCCTCCCCCTCGACGCCCTGGGCAGTTTGAGCACACACATGCTGATTTCTCAGAATACTGTCGACTCGTGTCAACTTAGACCATGTCAAACTATGGACCATGTCGACCAGTAGTGGTCGACTTAATGACTGTTGACCTAATGACCGTATCCCGTAAATAGACCCCCCAAGACTTTCTTCTAGAAGTTTTGGCTATCGCTGCACCCCCATACAGTCATGTGACCGAGGACCTTTTCTTCTTCCCAGTGCATGATTACTTTACACTTACCAGCGTTACATTGCAGATTACATCCTTTATCATGTTACATAACTAGTTAAATGTCAACGATATTACATAACCTGCACAATAAGACTGCAGCAACTATTTCCTGTACTTGTGTAAATAGCAGCAGTGTTACCGGTGTGGTGCTGCACACACACAGCAACGGCCTGGCATTCCGTACATTATATAAAGTAATGCCCATGCATGATTATTGTAGACGACCTGGTGGACGGATGAGGGGATGAGTTTTAACAGTCCCAAAAAACGCAGCGCCCACATACACTGCAAGATGTAAAGAGACACAAACTCCATTCATAGCTTGGAATTGGCTGAATGACGAACGGAACGATCGGACCAGACTCTTAATCAAACCAAGCGATCCAGACCGTTTTGCAGCCTTCTCAGGCTGTGAATGGTTCTTGTTCATGTCCGTACACTGGTGGTCATTCCGAGTTGATCGCTAGCTGCATTCATTCGCTGTGCAGCGATGAGGCAAAAAACGGCACTTCTGCTCATGCGTATGCGGCGCAATGCGCACGCGCGACGTACTATTACAACGAATGATGTAGTTTCACACAGGGTCTAGCGAAGCTTTTCAGTCGCACTGGTGGTCGCAGAGTGATTGACAGGAAGTGGGCGTTTCTGGGTGTCAACTGACCGTTTTCAGGGAGTGTTCGAAAAAACGCAGGCGTGCCAGGTTAAACGCAGGCATGGCTGGTCAAACGCACGGCGTGTTTGTGAAGTCAAAACAGGAACTGAACAGTCTGAAGTCATCGCAAGCACTGAGTAGGTTTTGAGCTACTCTAAAACCGCACAAAAAAACTTTGTAGCCGCTCTGCGATCCTTTCGTTCGCACTTCTGCTAAGCTAAAATGCACTCCCAGTGGGAGGCGGCATAGCGTTTGCACGGCTGCTAAAAACTGCTAGCGAGCGAACAACTCGGAATGACCCCTTATGGACGCTGAAGGGCTGATGGGTTCTCACAAACCACGGACATCTCTATGGCTTAAGGGCTTGTGGGTTTAGATGTGAGTGCCAGTCCTGTGTTTCCAGGATTTGGAATACCAATTTAATGGTTACCACTGGAAATCAGAACAATTATAATAAATTCTGCAATTTAACATGGAGTCAAACTGAGGTTCTTAGCATAATTTGTGTCCAAAATATACCACGACCAGGTGACCTCATCAAGTGGGTCCCTTGACATTCCTAAAGTTCAGGTCCAGAGCACACAGCTTGGACTTGAACCTTAGGAATGTTACAGACCCACCTGATGGGCCATGGTAGGTGGGCCCATATTTTTTGGCTAAAAATTATGCTAAGATCCCCAATTTTACTTCATGTTAAATTGCAGAATTTATTATTATGTATTTATTTAATTATTTATTCATTAACAGCTTCTTATATAGCAAATTCAATTGCGTTTTACAATTGGAAACAACAGTGATAAAACAAAACTGTGTAATATTAGTCATAGAGGTAGGAAGTCCTTGCTTGCAAGTTAACAACCTGTAGGGAAAATAAGAATTTACTTACCGATAATTCTATTTCTCATAGTCCGTAGTGGATGCTGGGGACTCCGAAAGGACCATGGGGAATAGCGGCTCCGCAGGAGACTGGGCACAAAAGTAAAAGCTTTAGGACTAGCTGGTGTGCACTGGCTCCTCCCCCTATGACCCTCCTCCAAGCCTCAGTTAGGATACTGTGCCCGGACGAGCGTACACAATAAGGAAGGATTTTGAATCCCGGGTAAGACTCATACCAGCCACACCAATCACACCGTACAACCTGTGATCTGAACCCAGTTAACAGCATGATAACAGAGGAGCCTCTGAAAAGATGGCTCACAACAATAATAACCCGATTTTTGTAACTATGTACAAGTATTGCAGACAATCCGCACTTGGGATGGGCGCCCAGCATCCACTACGGACTATGAGAAATAGAATTATCGGTAAGTAAATTCTTATTTTCTCTAACGTCCTAAGTGGATGCTGGGGACTCCGAAAGGACCATGGGGATTATACCAAAGCTCCCAAACGGGCGGGAGAGTGCGGATGACTCTGCAGCACCAATTGAGAGAACTCCAGGTCCTCCTCAGCCAGGGTATCAATTTTGTAGAATTTTACAAACGTATTTGCTCCTGACCAAGTAGCTGCTCGGCAAAGTTGTAAAGCCGAGACCCCTCGGGCAGCCGCCCAAGATGAGCCCATCTTCCTTGTGAAGTGGGCATTTACAGATTTTTGGCTGTGGCAGGCCTGCCACAGAATGAGCAAGCTGAATTGTACTACAAATCCAACGAGCAATAGTCTGCTTAGAAGCAGGAGCACCCAGCTTGTTGGGTGCATACAGGATAAACAGCGAGTCAGATTTTCTGACTCCAGCCGTCCTGGAAACATATATTTTCAGGGCCCTGACAACGTCTAGCAACTTGGAGTCCTCCAAGTCCCTAGTAGCCGCAGGCACCACAATAGGTTGGTTCAGGTGAAACGCTGAAACCACCTTAGGGAGAAACTGAGGACGAGTCCTCAATTCCGCCCTGTCCGAATGGAAAATCAGATAAGGGCTTTTACAGGATAAAGCCGCCAATTCTGACACGCGCCTGGCCCAGGCCAGGGCCAACAGCATGACCACTTTCCATGTGAGATATTTTAACTCCACAGATTTAAGTGGTTCAAACCAATGTGACTTTTTTGGAACCCAAAAACTACATTGAGATCCCAAGGTGCCACTGGAGGCACAAAAGGAGGCTGTATATGCAGTACCCCTTTTACAACGTCTGAACTTCAGGGACTGAAGCTAGTTCTTTTTGGAAGAAAATTGACAGGGCCGAAATTTGAACCTTAATGGACCCCAATTTCAGGCCCATAGACACTCCTGTTTGCAGGAAATGTAGGAATCGACCCAGTTGAATTTCCTCTGTCGGGCCTTACTGGCCTCGCACCACGCAACATATTTTCGCCAAATGCGGTGATAATGTTTTGCGGTTACATCCTTCCTGGCTTTGATCAGGATAGGGATGACCTCATCCGGAATGCCTTTTTTCCTTCAGGATCCGGCGTTCAACCGCCATGCCGTCAAACGCAGTCGCGGTAAGTCTTGGAACAGACAGGGTCCTTGCTGAAGCAGGTCCCTTCTTAGAGGTAGAGGCCACGGATCCTCCGTGAGCATCTTTTGAAGTTCCGGTTACCAAGTCCTTCTTGGCCAATCCGGAGCCACGAATATAGTGCTTACTCCTCTCCATCTTATCAATCTCAGTACCTTGGGTATGAGAGGCAGATGAGGGAACACATACACTGACTGGTACACCCACGGTGTTACCAGAGCGTCTACAGCTATTGCCTGAGGGTCCCTTGACTTGGCGCAATACCTGTCGAGTTTTTCCCAACGGTTTATAATCATGTGGAAGACTTCTGGGTGAAGTCCCCACTCTCCCGGGTGGAGGTCGTGTCTGCTGAGGAAGTCTGCTTCCCAGTTGTCCACTCCCGGAATTGCTGACAGTGCTATCACATGATTTTCCGCCCAGCGAAGAATCCTTGCAGCTTCTGCCATTGCCCTCCTGCTTCTTGTGCCACCCTGTCTGTTTACGTGGGTGACTGCCGTGATGTTGTCCGACTGGATCAACACCGGCTGACCTTGAAGCAGAGGTCTTGCTAAGCTTAGAGCATTGTAAATGGCCCTTAGCTTCAGGATATTTATGTGAAGTGATGTCTCCAGGCTTGACCATAAGCCCTGGAAATTCCTTCCCTGTGTGACTGCTCCCCAGCCTCGCAGGCTGGCATCCGTGGTCACCAGGACCCAGTCCTGAATGCCGAATCTGCGGCCCTCTAGAAGATGAGCACTCTGCAACCACCACAGGAGGGACACCCTTGTTCTTGGTGACAGGGTTATCCGCTGATGCATCTGAAGATGCGACCCGGACCATTTGTCCAGCAGGTCCCACTGGAAAGTTCTTGCGTGGAATCTGCCGAATGGGATTGCTTCGTAGGAAGCCACCATTTTACCCAGAACCCTTGTGCATTGATGCACTGAGACTTGGCTCGGTTTTAGGAGGTTCCTGACTAGCTCGGATAACTCCCTGGCTTTCTCCTCCGGGAGAAACACCTTTTTCTGGACTGTGTCCAGGATCATCCCTAGGAACAGAAGACGAGTCGTTGGAACCAGCTGCGCTTTTGGAATATTGAGAATCCAATCGTGCTACCGCAACACTACCTGAGATAGTGCTACACCGACCTCCAACTGTTCCCTGGATCTTACCCTTATCAGGGAATCGTCCAAGTAAGGGATAACTAAAATTCCCTTCCTTCGAAGGAATATCATCATTTCGGCCATTACCTTGGTAAAGACCCGGGGTGCCGTGGACCATCCATACGGCAGCGTCTGAACTGATAGTGACAGTTCTGTACCATAAACCTGAGGTACCCTTGGTGAGAAGGGTAAATTTGGACATGAAGGTAAGCATCCTTAATGTCCCGAGACATCATGTAGTCCCCTTCTTCCAGGTTCGCAATCACTGCTCTGAGTGACTCAATCTTGAATTTGAACCTCTGTATGTAAGTGTTCAAAGATTTTAGATTTAGAATCGGTCTCACCGAGCCGTCCGGCTTCGGTACCACAACAGTGTGGAATAATACCCCGTAGACTGTACTGTGGGTATATAATTGGATAGGAAAGCTATGAAGGTTGAGTGAACGGTTCTGGAATGTGATAAGCTAGCCTGAAGAGTTTTCAGGGAAGGCTTGAAGGTTTGGAGACTAGAGGAGAGTCTTATTGTGCGTGGGAGGGCATTCCACAGAATGGGTGCAGCCCAGAGAAAGTCCTGCAGTCGTGAATGGGAGTGAGTAATGAGTGCGGACGAGAGATCAGGTTGGGAGATATTTAGAGATAAGCAAAGAGATGTACATTGGTGTAGTTTGGTTAATGGCCTTATGTGTGAGTAAAAGTATTTTATATTGAATACGGCAGCATACCGGTAACCAATGCAGGGAATGACAGAGCGGATCTGCAGACGATGAACGTCTAGCGAGGAAGATTAGCCTCGCAGCTGCATTCAGAATGGATTGTAGTGGTGAGAGTCTCGTTTTGGTAAGACCAGTCAGAAGACTATTACAATAATCAATGTGGTAGATAATTATTATAATTGTTCTAATTGCCGGTGTTCTACATTTTTCTCTTTTTCTGTGTGGCACTGCAAGTTTCAGCATGGTATCACTTCTTTTTATGTTTAGAATCAAGGTGTGCAGTCCTGCCAGAGGGGTGGAGTATGGTATGCCGGCTGTTGTGGTCCCGGCGCACAGCATACCGGCGCCAGAATCCCGACCGCCAGCATACCGACAGAGTGGCGAGCGCAAATGAGCCCCTTGCAGGCTCTCTGCGCTCGCCACGCTATCTATTCTCCCTCCAGCGGGGTCGTGGAACCCCAAGAGGGAGAAACTGTGTCGGTATGCCGGCTGTCAGGATTCCAGCGCCGGCATACTGTGCGCCGGGACCCTGACAACCGGCAAACTGAAGACCACCCCTGCCAGAGCCACAGGGCGCATTGTTTTACAAACTTTTCCCATCTTGAGGGAACTTCATCATCTTTTCTCGCAGATGAATTTGTTTTTCAATCTGTTTTCTTTATTTCCTGGAAAGAGCAGTCTTCGATGTCTCTCCCCCTGCAGCCCGTCCAGATCCTGGTCTGTGCCAGAGGCGCTGATTCCAAGCTGTTTCCGGTGTTTATAATGTTTGTGGGGAGTTAAACAATTGTAGAGATCGAGATGACGTGGTTTAAGGGAAGAGGGCTCTCTCTTTCCCTGATGCTAATCTATAACCCTTCGCATTTTTAACATACCACCACCATGGCATTCCTGATACTCCACAGTGATTCACAACCGTGGCAGGCAGCAGACTCTATGTCATCCTTCTCTTCCAGGAAAAAAATGCCATTTTTAATTCAGATCTGTGTCTTCCAGCGGGCGAGACTTCTAGAGTCCATTAGGGGTCCAGAAAAGGAGAGCGAAGTTTCGGGAGAGGAAAGTTCTCATCCCGGAAAATTATATATCTTGGAAAAAATAAAAAACAAAGGGAAAGTTATTTCACCATTTTTTAATGAAATATATATTTATTGCGGAACTTTTCTCTCTCTTTTTTTTATTTTTTCCTTTGATACTTTCTTGAAAGTTTATGAAACTTGCCGGTGTTTTCACGCCACTGAAACTGCAGCCAAGGAATGCACACAGGCCCTCATTCCGAGTTGATCGCTCGCAAGGCGAATTTAGCAGAGTTACACACGCTAAGCCGCCGCCTACTGGGAGTGAATCTTAGCTTCTTAAAATTGCGACCGATGTATTCGCAATATTGCGATTACAAACTACTTAGCAGTTTCAGAGTAGCTCCACACTTACTCGGCATCTGCGATCAGTTCAGTGCTTGTCGTTCCTGGTTTGACGTCATAAACACACCCAGCGTTCGCCCAACCACTCCCCCGTTTCTCCAGCCACTCCTGCGTTTTTTCCGGAAACGGTAGCGTTTTTATCCACACGCCCCTAAAACGCCGTGTTTCCGCCCAGTAACACCCATTTCCTGTCAATCACATTACGATCGCCAGACCGAAGAAAAAGTCGTGAGTAAAAATACTATCTTCATTGTTAAATTACTTGGCGCAGTCGCAGTGCGAATATTGCGCATGCGTACTAAGCGGAATTTCACTGCGATGCGATGAAATATACCGAGCGAACGACTCGGAATGAGGGCCAGAAAACGTGGCCAAGACACCCCATTTTTCTGTAACGCTTGCCATCAACACCCCTTCCCCGCCCCCAAAACGGCTGCAGCATGTCAGTCATGGGTTTGGGGGGAACTGCGGCTGTGAGTTATGTTTGAAAATGAAAATATACAGAAAAATAAGGTTCTGCATATAAACTGCTAACAAAAAACATATGCAATGTGTTATTTATGATAGGTTGTTGCACACAATTGGCAGCCACACAGCTACGAGTGTAAATGCCTACAGACGTGAAGTTATTGTGTCACAGAAAATGTGTAAATTGTGTTTGTTTTCCTGTATTGTCCTAACTGTAACGGAATGCGTACGGGGGAGCGTAAGACGTAATGCCGGTTGTCACTATACCGACAGTGGCATCCCGTCATCTGGAATCCAGGCAGCGAGTCCCCTTGCGGTTTCGCTGCGCTCGCCACGCTTCGGCCCACAGGTTATATTCCCACTCATGTAGTGGCGTGAACCTATCCCCCCCCGAGTGGGAATACCAGGCTGCGGTCAGGATTACGTTCGCCGGCATTCTCCTGGCTGGCGAGTATCCTGAATGCCGCAATCCTCACACGCATTAAATTAACCGCATCCCGCTGTAACAGGGCCGGACATCGTCCATTCATAGGGGGTCATTCGGACCCGTTCGTTCGCTGCTTTTTGTCGCAGCCGAGCGAACGGGTCCCTACTGCGCCGGCGCCGTAGTGCGCCGGTGCATGCCAGACGGCCGAAGGCCGTAGCAGGGCTGCGATTACCTCTGCCTGATTGACAGGCAGAGGCGATCGCTGGGCGGGAGGGGGCGGAATGGCGGCATTTGCCCGCCGTTTCGTGGGAGCAGTCCGGCCAACGCAGGCGTGGCCGGACCGAACAGGGGGCGGGCCGCAGCGCTTGCGTGACGTCACATGCAGCCGCAGCGGGCCGGGGAGCGATGAGTAGCTCCCGGCCAGCACGCTAAAGCTGCGCTGGCCGGGAGCTACTCTAGAAGTGCAAAGGCATCGCCGCTGTGCGATCCCTTTGCACTTCTGCGGGGGGGGGGGGGGGGGGGGCGGCACTGATATGCGGGGCGGGCTAGCCCTGTGCTGGGCGTCCCCCCGCATGTCAGTGTAAATGATCATAGCGCTACGATCAACTCGGAATGACCCCCATAGTTAGCAGACAATGGTTCTCTCTTGATGATTAATGGTTTTACCATCAACTAGCTGTTCTGCTCGTTCTTCGCACGTTTCACGGTTGTACATATAAATGAGTGTTAATAATTTGGTAAACCTATAGATATGTAAATATGAGACGTCATAATGTAAGTGAATATTAATCCATGGTTCTTGGCGTTACCCGAGGAGCACCCGTAGCAGATACAGTAAAAAGTGACAGGACAATATTTGTAGTTTATTCAGTTTTACACACTGGAGGTGTAATCCGAATTTTGATCCAATTGTCTGGGCGTTATCATTCACGCAACGCAAGCCACGCATCGGTAATGACATCATTATGTCAACCCCCTGTTCATCTCCTTAGGAGAGGTTTATTAAAATTCTAATTACGTAGTTTACCTATTTCCCACCTGAAGAATACCTGTGTTACATTTCATCTTCCTAATGTATCGGGAAGTAGGAGAATCAGTGATGAGTCCGTCAGTGAGTGAGTGAGGGCTTTTGCATATACTGTATATATATATATATATATATATATATATATCTACAGGGTGTTGTTTCAATATATAATACATGATGTAAACACGAATGATAATTATAAACAATGTTGAAATTGACCACCGTTAGCATCAAGACAGGCTTGGATCCTTTTTATTTTGTTTCTGAACACCTCTATATACATAAGTGCACAGTGACTTTCCGAACAGAATATGGGGTCTTTTCCTAAAGCAGTGAAAACAGTGGAGAAGTGAATCAGCTGCTCCGTATAATGGCCCTCATTCCGAGTTGTTCGCTCGGTAAAAATATTCGCATCGCAGCGATTTTCCGCTTAATGCGCATGCGCAATGTCCGCACTGCGACTGCGCCAAGTAAATTTGCTATGCAGTTAGGATTTTTACTCACGGCTTTTTCATCGTTCTGGCGATCGTAATGTGATTGACAGGAAATGGGTGTTACTGGGCGGAAACAGGCCGTTTTATGGGCGTGTGGGAAAAAACGCTACCGTTTCTGGGAAAAACGCAGGAGTGGCCGGAGAAACGGAGGAGTGTCTGGGCGAACGCTGGGTGTGTTTGTGACGTCAAACCAGGAACGACAAGCAGTGAAATGATCGCAGATGTCGAGTAAGTCTGGAGCTACTCAGAAACTGCTACGAGGTGTGTAATCGCAATATTGCGAATACATCGTTCGCAATTTTAAGATGCTAAGATTCACTCCCAGTAGGCGGCGGCTTAGCATGAGCAAATCTGCTAAAATCCGCTTGCTAGCGAACAACTCGGAATGAGGGCCCATGTTATAATATACAAATTAGAAATGTTACCTCAGTGCTGATTGGTTGCCATGGGCAACTTCTCCACTGCTTCACTTCACTGTTTTCACTGCTTTATGAAAAATTACTGATAGATAGATAGATAGATAGATAGATAGATAGATAGATAGATAGATAGATAGATAGATAGATAGAGGCAGTCCAATGGTGAAAAGATTAATTACAATTTTCCATAATACAATTAATGATCAAAATCGTATAAAATCACACACAACCTGAGATGAGGCGTAGAGTGCTGCTAATTGCTATAAATGTCCGATATTCCCAGGAGATTCGCAGTAGCGCTGAGAATTGTAAGTAATTATATTCTTCCATAAATCTCTTCTTTCTTATCACTTCATTTATAGATTCTGCAAGTTTCATAAGCATTGTAAAACAATGGGGGTCATTCTGAGTTGATCGTAGCTGTGCTAAATTTAGCACAGCTACGATCATTCACACTGACATGCGGGTGGTCGCCCAGCACAGGGCTAGTCCGCCCCGCATGTCAGTTCCCCCCCTTCCCCGCAGAAGTGCAAAGGCATCGCACAGCGGCGATGCCTTTGCACTTCAAGAGTATCTCCCGACCGCAGCTTTAGCGTGCTGGCCGTGAGCTACTCGTTGCTCCCCGGCCGCAGCGGCTGCGTGTGATGTCACGCAGCCGCCGCGGCCCGCCCCCCCCCCCCCCCCAACGGTCCGGCCATGCCTGCGTAGGTCGGCCCGCGCCGCCGTCCAGCCCCCTCTCGCCCAGCGACCGCCTCTGCCTCAGAGGCAATCACTAGGCAACGACGGATGGCATGCGCCGGCGCACTGCGGCGTCAGCACATGCGCAGTTCCGACCCGATCGTTGCGCTGCAAGGAACCGCAGCGAGTGATCGGGTCGGAATGACCCCCTATGGCAATTAAAAAATGCATGCGTGACAGCATAATGAGGTAGATCCAATGGCTAATTGTCAGCTCTGAGCTATACTGTGAAAGGTCACTACCCCACACGCTAAGCCCCAGAGGGTGCACTTAAGGCTGACTTCCCCTGGTAGCCTCAGGAACTGCGTGGAACAGCCGGCATTAAATGCACTCTCTGAGACTCATTTAGGGTAACCCATCATTCCGTCATTTAACGTGGAATCTATGGGTTAACGCCGTTACCCACAAGTTTACTGCACGGGGGAAATTGACTACTAATTGAATGGCTCCAGGCAGTGAGAGATGCTGCATGTTGCTTGCAGACGTTTAAATGTGATGCCTTAACCCCTCGTTGACCGCATGTAATTTACAATTGATTATGTAAAGGTTAGGAGGTTACTAAACCTTTAAAGTTAATTCAGTAATAGTAAAAGAGACAATAAACTGTAACCACTTGATGAATGAACTATTGGCCGCGGAACAGTCCCATTAATGGATTTCACCTTCTTCTGGCTGCAGCAAATAAGAATAGGCAGACGGTTAGTCATGGAAGCAGCCACAGGCTGAGATCCTCTCTGCGCTCCAGTATGGGCTGGCAGCGACAGTAAGAACACGAGAATAAAGCGGTGTAACAGCTGCTGCTACATTGTATCTGTCTCTGTTACACGGGAGAGTTACACGCATTCCTGGGGCGGGAAGCCCCTGCACATGGCACATATAACATAAGTGAGATTGAGGTATAATGTGGGGGTACCAGCTCTCTGCCAAAGCTCCCCCATCCGGCATAAATCAATAACATGGCAAACTAAGCAACAGGTGTCCTCATACACCGATACTTTATGCGCAATCTGCTGCGAGTCTTCGCCACGGCCCGTGATTCACAGATTGTTGTACTTTTCAAAAATGTAGCATCTTATTGACATCGTAGCTGCATACAAAGCCGCTTATAGGGGCATATTCAATTGTACGCTATTTCCCACAGCAGCTGGGTTTTCCTATTCAATTAAAGGAGAAAAAATGAGATGCAGTGATTTCTAAAGACTACTAATTGAATAGCTCTAGGCAGGTTTCTATACAAATCACTGCATCTTTTTTCTTGCATCTCCAGAGCAGGTCTTATTTTTCCTAAAATTGGTATTTTTAGAAAAAATCAGCGGAACTTGCTCTGGCACGCCATAGGCACCCCCACCCCCATGACTAGATACGCAATTGGACGTTCCTGTTAGCTTAATTAGTCCTTAATTACTCACCTTCCGAAGCAGTGTCTTCTTCCCCCCGCTTGTCTGGATCCGGTCTTATGTGTGTGTGTGATCCCCCCTTGTATGTCCAGAGGTAGCAGTAGGAAGAACTACATCTCTCAGCAGCCCCCTCCCCAGTGGAAATATGGAGGGGGGATGACTGGGAGCAGAAAACCTCACATCCTTGTTTTTTATAATTGGATACCGCAGGTATCGGAGTGTACATATCTGTGGTAATCCAAAATTGGGCATAAGGTCCACGAGGTTTATTTGCGGACTATACCTCACGCTCAATTGGATACCTCCATAGTGTACTGGGCACTAGGATTAGTGTTTTTGATGCCAAGGAAATGATATTAAGATGCAGATTAAGCACAACGATGCGTGGCATGAGGCATGGAGTGGCTCACTCGTATCAAAACCTCTGACTTTGCCTTTTGCCACCTAGGTTGGCGTCTGAGTTGCAGGCAATGCCAACGCCCAGGGTACCCCTGCTTTGTCAATATCTCACGTTAGCGATCTAAGGGGGTTATTCAGGTTTGTTAGCAAACCCAAAAAGTTACCAGTTGGGCAAAACCATGTGCACAGCAGGTGGGGCAGCTGTAACATGTGCAGAGAGATTAGATAATAACAAAAATAACATCAATCCAGGCTGTTGTGAAGTAATTATTATGTGGCATAAATAATATGTGGGCTATCATTTAATTGAAGGTTATATCTGTTAAATAACCAAATCACATATGGGTCTTGGTTTCCATAATAGACCCTTATAGGTAATTAGCACATTGATAATATATTACTAAAAAGCTCCACTATTCCCCATAAATTATATAATACATTGGGATTGTGCTAGATAAATGATATAAAACTTGGGGACTGTGCCATACACATTGGGTTGCATTGTTTAAAAAGGGTGTGGTATTGAAAGTCGACAGAAACTAGGTCGACCACTATTGGTCGACAGTAACTAGGTCGACATGTTCTAGGTCGACTGTTCAAAAGGTCGACATTAGTTTTTCATGTTATTTTGGTGTCGTTTTCTTCGTAGAGTGACCGGGAACCCCAATTAGTGCACCGCGTCCCCTCGCATGGCTCGCCATGCTCCGGGCATGGTGCCTTCGCTCCGCTACCGCTTCGCTCGGCACAGATTACCGTTCCAATCGTAGTCCACGTGGATCGTTAAGTATGAAAAGGTTCAAAAAAAGAAAAAAATTGTGAAAAACTCATGTCGACCTTTTGACCTGTCGACCTAGCACATGTCGACCTAAAGACCCTGTCGACATAGACACCCTGTCGACCTAGTTACTGTTGACCAATAGTGGTCGACCTAGACATTGTCGACCTAGTTACTGTCGACTTTCAGTCCGGATCCCGTTTAAAAACTATATATTAGCCTCATCTACATGTATAATTGTGGTCCTATAATATCTATAATACAGAAGTATTAAACCAGTAATTAAGCTAAGGACTCTATTATACATTTGTGCTATTAATGTCTTTCACCTTTGTGGAGATGGCTATATCACGGCACAGGTGGAACCAAAAGTGATATTAATCAAGAGAGTACATGTGAATTGGTGCAGTTACACTGATAGAATATGGTTCTTAACCTATTCAATTAATTTGGGCGCATATTGATATATATTTGAAATAAAAGTAAAAACGCTGCCATCTGAATCCAAATTAAGAAACTATTTTCCCTTCTGATTGTAATGGACAGTAGAAAAACCAATAACCTATCTGTAATAAGGATGGTGCATATTAGATTATACACATGAACAAAAGAATAAGAACACCATAAAATACACTCCACAATATATGTTTATTGAAGTCTGCGAAACAAAGAGAAACATATGTATCGTATTGGTTATCGGTGCAGCCGTAACAGTGTTACATTCTAGCTCGTGGTGTTTATTGCCAAGAAAGGGGGTAACAAGTCATAGGAAATAGGGTTGATTCAAACACAATCACAAACCAATAATACACATTACTGACAGTAAAGAATATTAAAACGAATAACCCCAATTTTAAATGACGGCACACAGCATTGTTTTTAAACTATCTTTATTCACACAATAATAATTTTTTTCTTATTCTATCACATTATTATTATTATTTTTTACTATATTTTGCGTTTCTTCAGCCCTATTTTATGGCTGAAAGTGCATAACAAGCAACAACAGTCATTTATAAGATGTATATGCAACGATATTTCTCCTTTTGTAAATGAAATATTAATAAAGAATTGGTTTTATTATCAGTTCATGAATAGGGACATAGCCAGATTAAGGGGAGGATGCGGGGCATACTCTACCCGGGCCCCCCTTTGCCAGCCCCCCCCCCCCCCCCCCTTCCCTGGCAAGAGCACACTGACATCACTAACTTTTCCTCTTGTGCAGCAGCAGAACCAGGCAGCCTAACCTGCTATCTAATGAGGGTCTAGACAGAGACACACACACACACAGAGTCCTCCTGTGTCCTGTACCAGTGTGCAAGTTAGTACAGAGGATATTGCTATTCTTGCATGTGACAAGATAAATTATAGATTTCCTGTTTAAGTTGCCTTCATAATTCATTGTAGTACAATTAGGTGGAGCTATAAACAGGACCCAGTTATTATTAAACTATTAGTTTAAATCTAAGATACACCATTGGGGATGCGGTCAAGATCCCGCCGGCCGGAATCCCGGCGGTCGAAATACAGACACTGGAATCCTGACCAATATTCTTCTTCCGTGGGTGTCCACGATACCCATAGAGGGGGAATAAAATAGTGTGCCAAGCGTAGCGCGCACCGTGCCCGCAGCGAGCCTGCGAGGGGATGCGTTCCGCTCCCACCCTGGTCGGCATTGTGCTGGTCGGGATTCCGGTGTCTGTATTTCGACCGCCGGGATCCCGTCCCGGTTTTAATTTAATATTCACAATCCATACATCCCACCATGACCCATTCCAGGAGGGACAAAATGCTCTCTACCTGGACTTCCTTCTTAATATGCCAAGATGGAATATTATCCTCATGAATAGGCATTATATCCCTGTGGAATCATAAAGATATTACTGAATCTTGGTGCCGGAACCATCTACAAAAGTTCATATGCTCTACAATATACCCATCCTGTATATCTGCTCTTAACCTGTCCAGGCACATTTCTTCTGAAGGTAGGTATTATTCAAAGGTATTTAAGGACACTGTGCAGCCTCCTCACGTGAGGCTCCAAGCCGTATAATCCCAGTATACAGAGCTCTAAGGCACATATTAACAATGGTATTAATAATTTTATATATAATCTATTCATCTCATTGTCATACTTATTGAGAAGCATATTTCATTACAGGTGCATAGTAACCAGGAACACAGTAACAGGTGCATGGTAATCAGGAGTACAGTAACAGGTGCATAGTAACCAGGAACACAGTAACAGGTACATGGTAATCAGGAGTACAGTAACAGGTGCATAGTAACCAGGAACACAGTAACAGGTACATGGTAATCAGGAGTACAGTAACAGGTGCACGGTAATCAGGAGTACAGTAACAGGTGCATGGTAATCAGGAGTACAGTAACAGGTACACGGTAATCAGGAGTACAGTAACAGGTGCACGGTAATCAGGAACACAGTAACAGGTGCACGGTACTCAGGAGCACAGTATCAGGTGTACAATAACCAGGAACACAGTAACAGGAGCACAGTAATCAGGAGCACAGTATCAGGTGTACAATAACCAGGAACACAGTAACAGGTGTACAGTAATCAGGAGCACAGGAACAGGTGCACAGTAATCAGGAGCACAGTAATCAGGAGCACAGTAACCAGGAGCACAATAATCAGGAGCACAGTAACCAGGAGCACAGTAATCAGGAGCATAGAAATCAGGAGCACAGTAATGTAATCAGGAGCACAGTATTCAGGAGCACAGTAATGTAATCAGGAGTACAGTAACAAGAAGCACAGTAATCAGGAGCACAGTAACCAGGAGCACAGTAATCAGGAGCACAGTAACCAGGAGCACAGCAACCAGCAGCACAGTAACCAGGAGCACAGTAATCAGGAGCACAGTAACCAGGAGCACAGTAATCAGGAGCACAGTAACCAGGAGCACAGTAATCAGGAGCACAGGAACATGTGCACAGTATTCAGGAGCACATTAATCAGGAGCACAGTATTCAGGAGCACAGTAACCAGGAGCATAGTAATCAGGAGCACAGTAATCAGGAGCACAGTAATCTAATCAGGAGCACAGTAATCAGGAGCACAGTAACAAGAAGCACAGTAATCAGGAGCACAGTAATCAGGAGCACAGTAACCAGGAGCACAGTAATCAGGAGCACAGTAATCAGGAGCACAGTAACCAGGAGCACAGTAACCAGGAGCACAGTAATCAGGAGCACAATAACCAGGAGCACAGTAACCAGGAGCACAGTAACCAGGAGCACAGTAATCAGGAGCATAGTAATCAGGAGCACAGTAATCAGGAGCACAGTAATGTAATCAGGAGCACAGTAATCAGGAGCACAGTAACCAGGAGCACAGTAATCAGAAGCACAGTAATCAGGAGCACAGTAAGCAGGAGCACAGTAATCAGGAGCACAGTAACCAGGAGCACAGTAACCAGGAGCACAGTAATCAGGAGTACAGTAATGTAATCAGGAGCACAGTAATCAGGAGCACAGTATTCAGGAGCACAGTAACCAGGAGCACAGTAATCAGGAGCACAGTAACCAGGAGCACAGTAACCAGGAGCACAGTAATCAGGAGCATAGTAATCAGGAGCACAGTAATGTAATCAGGAGCACAGTAATCAGAAGCACAGTAATGTAATCAGGAGCACAGTAACAAGAAGCACAGTAATCAGGAGCACAGTAAACAGGAGCACAGTAAACAGGAGCACAGTAACCAGGAGCACAGTAATCAGGAGCATAGTAAACAGGAGCATAGTAATCAGGAGCATAGTAATCAGGAGCACAGTAATCAGGAGCACAGTAATCTAATCAGGAGCACAGTAATCAGGAGCACAGTAACAAGGAGCACAGTAATCAGGAGCACAGTAACCAGGAGCACAGTAACCAGGAGCACAGTAATCAGGAGCACAGTAATCAGGAGCACAGTAATGTAATCAGGAGCACAGTAACCAGGAGCACAGTAACCAGGAGCACAGTAACCAGGAGCACAGTAATCAGGAGTACAGTAATGTAATCAGGAGCACAGTAATCAGGAGCACAGTATTCAGGAGCACAGTAACCAGGAGCACAGTAACCAGGAGCACAGTAATCAGGAGCATAGTAATCAGGAGCACAGTAATCAGGAGCACAGTAATGTAATCAGGAGCACAGTAATCAGGAGCACAGTAACCAGGAGCACAGTAACCAGGAGCACAGTAATGAGGAGCACAGTAACCAGGAGCACAGTAATCAGGAGCATAGTAATCAGGAGCACAGTAATGTAATCAGGAGCACAGTAATCAGGAGCACAGTAATGTACTCAGGAGCACAGTAATCAGGAGCACAGAAACAAGAAGCACAGTAATCAGGAGCACAGTAACCAGGAGCACAGTAACCAGGAGCACAGTAACCAGGAGCACAGTAATCAGGAGCACAGTAAACAGGAGCATAGTAATCAGGAGCATAGTAATCAGGAGCACAGTAATCAGGAGCACAGTAATCTAATCAGGAGCACAGTAACAAGAAGCACAGTAATCAGGAGCACAGTAATCAGGAGCACAGTAACCAGGAGCACAGTAACCAGGAGCACAGTAATCAGGAGCACAGTAATCAGGAGCACAGTAATGTAATCAGGAGCACAGTAATCAGGAGCACAGTAACCAGGAGCACAGTAATCAGGAGCACAGTAACCAGGAGCACAGTAACCAGGAGCACAGTAACCAGGAGCACAGTAATCAGGAGTACAGTAATGTAATCAGGAGCACAGTAATCAGGAGCACAGTATTCAGGAGCACAGTAACCAGGAGCACAGTAACCAGGAGCACAGTAATCAGGAGCACAGTAATCAGGAGCACAGTAACCAGGAGCACAGTAATGTAATCAGGAGCACAGTAATCAGGAGCACAGTAATGTAATCAGGAGCACAGTAATCAGGAGCACAGTAACCAGGAGCACAGTAATCAGGAGCACAGTAATCAGGAGCACAGTAATCAGGAGCACAGTAACCAGGAGCACAGTAATGTAATCAGGAGCACAGTAATCAGGAGCACAGTAACCAGGAGCACAGTAATCAGGAGCACAGTAATCAGGAGCACAGTAATCAGGAGCACAGTAACCAGAAGCACAGTAACCAGGAGCACAGTAATCAGGAGTACAGTAATGTAATCAGGAGCACAGTAATCAGGAGCACAGTATTCAGGAGCACAGTAACCAGGAGCACAGTAATCAGGAGCACAGTAACCAGGAGCACAGTAATCAGAAGCATAGTAATCAGGAGCACAGTAATGTAATCAGGAGCACAGTAATCAGTAGCACAGTAATGTAATCAGGAGCACAGTAATCAGGAGCACAGTAACAAGAAGCACAGTAATCAGGAGCACAGTAACCAGGAGCACAGTAACCAGGAGCACAGTAATCAGGAGCATAGTAATCAGGAGCATAGTAATCAGGAGCATAGTAATCAGGAGCACAGTAATCAGGAGCACAGTAATGTAATCAGGAGCACAGTAATCAGGAGCACAGTAACCAGGAGCACAGTAACCAGGAGCACAGTAACCAGGAGCACAGTAATCAGAAGCACAGTAAGCAGGAGCACAGTAAGCAGGAGCACAGTAACCAGGAGCACAGTAATCAAGAGCACAGTAATGTAATCAGGAGCACAGTACTCAGGAGCACAGTAATGTAATCAGGAGTACAGTAACAAGAAGCACAGTAATCAGGAGCACAGTAACCAGGAGCACAGTAACCAGGAGCACAATAATCAGGAGCACAGTAACCAGGAGCACAGTAATCAGGAGCACAGTTATCAGGAGCACAGTAACCAGGAGCACAGTAATCAGAAGCACAGTAATCAGGAGCACAGTAATCAGGAGCACAGTAAGCAGGAGCACAGTAATCAGGTGCACAGTAATCAGGAGCACAGTAATCAGGAGCACAGTATTCAGGAGCACAGTAACCAGGAGCACAGTAACCAGGAGCACAGTAATCAGGAGCATAGTAATCAGGAGCACAGTAATGTAATCAGGAGCACAGTAATCAGGAGCACAGTAATGTAATCAGGAGCACAGTAATCAGGAGCACAGTAACAAGAAGCACAGTAACCAGGAGCACAGTAACCAGGAGCACAGTAACCAGGAGCACAGTTATCAGGAGCACAGTAACCAGGAGCACAGTAATCAGGAGCATAGTAATCAGGTGCACAGTAATCAGGAGCACAGTAATGTAATCAGGAGCACAGTAATCAGGAACACAGTAACCAGGAGCACAGTAATCAGAAGCACAGTAATCAGGAGCACAGTAATCAGGAGCACAGAAACCAGGAGCACAGTAACCAGGAGCACAGTAACCAGGAGCACAGTAATCAGGAGCACAGTAATCAGGAGCACAGTAATCAGGAGCACAGTAACCAGGAGTACAGTAATCAGGAGTACAGTAATGTAATCAGGAGCACAGTAATCAGGAGCACAGTATTTAGGAGCACAGTAACCAGGAGCACAGTAATCAGGAGCACAGTAACCAGGAGCACAGTAATCAGGAGCATAGTAATCAGGAGCACAGTAATCAGGAGCACAGTGATGTAATCAGGAGCACAGTAACAAGAAGCACAGTAACCAGGAGCACAGTAACCAGGAGCACAGTAACCAGGAGCACAGTAATCAGGAGCACAGTAATGTAATCAGGAGCACAGTAATCAGGAGCACAGTAACCAGGAGCACAGTAATCAGAAGCACAGTAATCAGGAGCACAGTAAGCAGGTGCACAGTAATCAGGAGCACAGTAACCAGGAGCACAGTAATCAGGAGCACAGTAATCAGGAGCACAGTAATGTAATCAGGAGCACAGTAACCAGGAGCACAGTAACCAGGAGCACAGTAATCAGAAGCACAGTAAGCAGGTGTACAGTAAGCAGGTGCACAGTAATCAGGAGCACAGTAACCAGGAGCACAGTAACCAGGAGCATAGTAATCAGGAGCACAGTAATCAGGAGCACAGTAATGTAATCAGGAGCACAGTAACCAGGAGCACAGTAACCAGGAGCACAGTAATCAGGAGCACAGTAATCAGGAGCACAGTAACCAGGAGCACAGTAACCAGGAGCACAGTAATCAGGAGCATAGTAATCAGGAGCACAGTAATCAGGAGCACAGTAATGTAATCAGGAGCACAGTAATCAGGAGCACAGTAACCAGGAGCACAGTAATCAGAAGCACAGTAATCAGGAGCACAGTAAGCAGGAGCACAGTAATCAGGAGCACAGTAACCAGGAGCACAGTAACCAGGAGCACAGTAATCAGGAGTACAGTAATGTAATCAGGAGCACAGTAATCAGGAGCACAGTATTCAGGAGCACAGTAACCAGGAGCACAGTAATCAGGAGCACAGTAACCAGGAGCACAGTAATCAGGAGCATAGTAATCAGGAGCACAGTAATGTAATCAGGAGCACAGTAATCAGGAGCACAGTAATGTAATCAGGAGCAGAGTAATCAGGAGCACAGTAACCAGGAGCACAGTAATCAGGAGCACAGTAACCAGGAGCACAGTAACCAGGAGCATAGTAATCAGGAGCACAGTAATCAGGAGCACAGTAATGTAATCAGGAGCACAGTAACCAGGAGCACAGTAACCAGGAGCACAGTAATCAGGAGCACAGTAATCAGGAGCACAGTAACCAGGAGCACAGTAACCAGGAGCACAGTAATCAGGAGCATAGTAATCAGGAGCACAGTAATCAGGAGCACAGTAATGTAATCAGGAGCACAGTAATCAGGAGCACAGTAACCAGGAGCACAGTAATCAGAAGCACAGTAATCAGGAGCACAGTAAGCAGGAGCACAGTAATCAGGAGCACAGTAACCAGGAGCACAGTAACCAGGAGCACAGTAATCAGGAGTACAGTAATGTAATCAGGAGCACAGTAATCAGGAGCACAGTATTCAGGAGCACAGTAACCAGGAGCACAGTAATCAGGAGCACAGTAACCAGGAGCACAGTAATCAGGAGCATAGTAATCAGGAGCACAGTAATGTAATCAGGAGCACAGTAATCAGGAGCACAGTAATGTAATCAGGAGCACAGTAATCAGGAGCACAGTAACAAGAAGCACAGTAATCAGGAGCACAGTAACCAGGAGCACAGTAACCAGGAGCACAGTAATCAGGAGCATAGTAATCAGGAGCATAGTAATCAGGAGCACAGTAATCAGGAGCACAGTAATCTAATCAGGAGCACAGTAATCAAGAGCACAGTAATCTAATCAGGAGCACAGTAATCAAGAGCACAGTAACAAGAAGCACAGTAATCAGGAGCACAGTAACCAGGAGCACAGTAACCAGGAGCACAGTAATCAGGAGCACAGTAATCAGGAGCACAGAAATGTAATCAGGAGCACAGTAATCAGGAGCACAGTAATCAGGAGCACAGTAACCAGGAGCACAGTAACCAGGAGCACAGTAACCAGGAGCACAGTAATCAGGAGTACAGTAATGTAATCAGGAGCACAGTAATCAGGAGCACAGTATTCAGTAGCACAGTAACCAGGAGCACAGTAACCAGGAGCACAATAACCAGGAGCATAGTAATCAGGAGCACAGTAATGTAATCAGGAGCACAGTAATCAGGAGCACAGTAACCAGGAGCACAGTAATCAGGAGCACAGTAATCAGGAGCACAGTAACCAGGAGCACAGTAATGTAATCAGGAGCACAGTAACCAGGAGCACAGTAATCAGGAGCACAGTAATCAGGAGCACAGTAACCAGGAGCACAGTAACCAGGAGCACAGTAACCAGGAGCACAGTAATCAGGAGTACAGTAATGTAATCAGGAGCACAGTAATCAGGAGCACAGTATTCAGGAGCACAGTAACCAGGAGCACAGTAATCAGGAGCACAGTAACCAGGAGCACAGTAATCAGGAGCATAGTAATCAGGAGCACAGTAATGTAATCAGGAGCACAGTAATCAGGAGCACAGTAATGTAATCAGGAGCACAGTAATAAGGAGCACAGTAACAAGAAGCACAGTAATCAGGAGCACAGTAACCAGGAGCACAGTAACCAGGAGCACAGTAATCAGGAGCATAGTAATCAGGAGCATAGTAATCAGGAGCATAGTAATCAGGAGCACAGTAATCAGGAGCACAGTAATGTAATCAGGAGCACAGTAATCAGGAGCACAGTAACCAGGAGCACAGTAACCAGGAGCACAGTAACCAGGAGCACAGTAATCAGAAGCACAGTAAGCAGGAGCACAGTAACCAGGAGCACAGTAATCAGGAGCACAGTAATGTAATCAGGAGCACAGTACTCAGGAGCACAGTAATGTAATCAGGAGTACAGTAACAAGAAGCACAGTAATCAGGAGCACAGTAACCAGGAGCACAGTAACCAGGAGCACAATAATCAGGAGCACAGTAACCAGGAGCACAGTAATCAGGAGCACAGTTATCAGGAGCACAGTAACCAGGAGCACAGTAATCAGAAGCACAGTAATCAAGAGCACAGTAATCAGGAGCACAGTAAGCAGGAGCACAGTAATCAGGAGCACAGGAACAGGTGCACAGTAATCAGGAGCACAGTAATCAGGAGCACAGTATTCAGGAGCACAGTAACCAGGAGCACAGTAACCAGGAGCACAGTAATCAGGAGCATAGTAATCAGGAGCACAGTAATGTAATCAGGAGCACAGTAATCAGGAGCACAGTAATGTAGTCAGGAGCACAGTAATCAGGAGCACAGTAACCAGGAGCACAGTAATCAGAAGCACAGTAATCAGGAGCACAGTAATCAGGAGCACAGTAATCAGGAGCACAGTAACCAGGAGAACAGTAACCAGGAGCACAGTAACCAGGAGCACAGTAATCAGGAGCATAGTAATCAGGAGCACAGTAATCAGGAGCACAGTAATGTAACCAGGAGCACAGTAATCAGGAGCACAGTAACCAGGAGCACAGTAACCAGGAGTACAGTAATGTAATCAGGAGCACAGTAATCAGGAGCACAGTATTCAGGAGCACAGTAACCAGGAGCACAGTAATCAGGAGCACAGTAACCAGGAGCACAGTAATCAGGAGCATAGTAATCAGGAGCACAGTAATCAGGAGCACAGTGATGTAATCAGGAGCACAGTGATGTAATCAGGAGCACAGTAATCAGGAGCACAGTAACAAGAAGCACAGTAACCAGGAGCACAGTAACCAGGAGCACAGTAATCAGGAGCACAGTAATCAGGAGCACAGTAATGTAATCAGGAGCACAGTAATCAGGAGCACAGTAATCAGAAGCACAGTAATCAGGAGCACAGTAAGCAGGTGCACAGTAAGCAGGTGCACAGTAATCAGGAGCACAGTAACCAGGAGCACAGTAATCAGGAGCACAGTAATCAGGAGCACAGTAATGTAATCAGGAGCACAGTAACCAGGAGCACAGGTTCCAGGAGCACAGTAATCAGAATCACAGTAAGCAGGTGCACAGTAAGCAGGTGCACAGTAATCAGGAGCACAGTAACCAGGAGCACAGTAACCAGGAGCATAGTAATCAGGAGCACAGTAATCAGGAGCACAGTAATGTAATCAGAAGCACAGTAACCAGGAGCACAGTAATCAGAAGCACAGTAATCAGGAGCACAGTAAGCAGGAGCACAGTAATTAGGAGCACAGTAACCAGGAGCACAGTAATCTGGAGTACAGTAATGTAATCAGGAGCACAGTAATCAGAAGCACAGTAATCAGAAGCACAGTAATCAGGAGCACAGTAACCAGTGGCACAGTAATCAGGAGCATAGTAATCAGGAGCAAAGTAATCAGCAGCACAGTAACCAGGAGCACAGTAATCAGGAGCACAGTAATCAGGAGCACAGTAATGTAATCAGGAGCACAGTAACCAGGAGCACAGTAACCAGGAGCACAGTAATCAGAAGCCCAGTAAGCAGGTGCACAGTAAGCAGGTGCACAGTAATCAGGAGCACAGTAACCAGGAGCTCAGTAACCAGGAGCATAGTAATCAGGAGCACAGTAATCAGGAGCACAGTAATGTAATCAGGAGCACAGTAACCAGGAGCACAGTAATCAGAAGCACAGTAATCAGGAGCACAGTAAGCAGGAGCACAGTAATTAGGAGTACAGTAACCAGGAGCACAGTAATCAGGAGTACAGTAATGTAATCAGGAGCACAGTAATCAGAAGCACAGTAACCAGGAGCACAGTAATCAGGAGCACAGTAACCAGGGGCACAGTAATCAGGAGCATAGTAATCAGGAGCACAGTAATCAGCAGCACAGTAATGTAATCAGGAGCACAGTAACCAGGAGCACAGTAATCAGTAGCACAGTAATAAGGAGCACAGTAACCAGGAGCAGAGTAATGAGGAGCACAGTAATGAGGAGCACAGTAACCAGGAGCACAGTAATCAGAAGCACTGTAATCAGGAGTACAGTAATCAGGAGCACAGTAATCAGGAGAACAGTAACCAGGAGAACAGTAATCAGGAGCACAGTAACCAGGAGCACAGTAATCAGAAGCACAGTAATCAGGAGCACAGTAATCAGAAGCACAGTAATCAGGAGCACAGTAACCAGGAGCACAGTAACCAGGAGCACAGTAACCAGGAGCACAGTAATCAGGAGCACAGTAACCAGGAGCACAGTAATCAGGAGCACTGTAATCAGGAGCACAGTAATGTAATCAGGAGCACAGTAATCAGGAGCACAGTAATCAGAAGCACAGTAACGAGGAACACAGTATTTAGGAACACAGTAACCAGGAGCACAGTAATCAGAAGCACAATAACCAGGCGCACAGTAATCAGGAGCACAGTAATCAGGAGCATAGTAATCAGGAGCACAGTCATCAGAAGCACAGTAACCAGGAGCACCGTAATGTAATCAGGAGCACAGTAATCAGGAGCACAGTAATCAGGTGCACAGTAACCAGGAGCACAGTAACCAGGAACATAGTAATCAGGAGCACATTAACCAGGAGCACAGTAATCAGGAGCACAGTAATCAGAAGCACAGTAACCAGGAGCACAGTAACCAGGAGCACAGTAACCTGGCACACAGTAATCAGGAGCACATTAATCAGGAGCACAGTAACCAGGAGCACAGTAATCAGAAGCACAGTAACCAGGAGCACAGTAATCAGGAGCACAGTAATCAGAAGCACAGTAATCAGAAGCACAGTAACCAGGCGCACAGTAATCAGGAGCACAGTAATCAGGAGCACAGTAATCAGAAGCACAGTAACCAGGAGCACAGTAATCAGGAGCACAGTAATCAGAAGCACAGTAACCAGGAGCACAGTAATCAGAAGCACAGTAACCAGGAGCACAGTAATCAGGAGCACTGTAATCAGGAGCACAGTAATCAGGAGCACAGTAATAAGGAGCACATTAACCAGGAGCACAGTAATCAAGAGCACAGCAATCAGGAGCACAGTAATCAGGAGCACAGTAATCAGGAGCACAGTAATCAAGAGCACAGTAATCAGGAGCACAGTAACCAGGAGCACAGTAATCAGGAGCACAGTAATCAGGAGCACAGTAATCAAGAGCACAGTAATCAGGAGCACAGTAATCAGAAGCACAGTAACCAGGAGCACAGTAATCAGAAGCACAGTAACCAGGAGCACAGTAATCAGGAGCACAGTAACCAGGAGCACAGTAATCAGGAGCACAGTAATCAGGAGCACATTAACCAGGAGCACAGGAATCAAGAGCACAGCAATCAGTAGCACAGTAATCAGGAGCACTGTAATCAGGAGCACAGTAATGTAATCAGGAGCACAGTAACCAGGAGCACAGTAACCAGGTGCACAGTAATCAGGAGCACAGTAATCAGAAGCACAGTAACCAGGAGCACAGTAATCAGGAGCACAGTAATCAGGAGCACAGTAACCAGGAGCACAGTAACGAGAAGCACAGTAACCAGGAGCACAGTAATCAGGAGCACAGTAATTAGGAGCACATTAACCAGGAGCACAGTAATCAAGAGCACAGCAATCAGAAGCACAGTAATCAGGAGCACAGTAACCAGGAGCACAGTAATCAGGAGTACAGTAATGTAATCAGGAGCACAGTAATCAGGAGCACAGTAACCAGGAGCACAGTAACCAGGAGCACAGTAACCAGGAGCACAGTAATCAGGAGCACAGTAACCAGGAGCACAGTAATGTAATCAGGAGCACAGTAATCAGGAGCACAGTAATCAGGAGCACAGTAACCAGGAGCACAGTAATGTAATCAGGAGCACAGTAATCAGGAGCACAGTAACCAGGAGCACAGTAACCAGGAGCACAGTAACCAGGAGCACAGTAATCAGGAGTACAGTAATGTAATCAGGAGCACAGTAATCAGGAGCACAGTATTCAGGAGCACAGTAACCAGGAGCACAGTAATCAGGAGCACAGTAACCAGGAGCACAGTAATCAGAAGCATAGTAATCAGGAGCACAGTAATGTAATCAGGAGCACAGTAATCAGGAGCACAGTAATGTAATCAGGAGCACAGTAATCAGGAGCACAGTAACAAGAAGCACAGTAATCAGGAGCACAGTAACCAGGAGCACAGTAACCAGAAGCACAGTAACCAGGAGCACAGTAATCAGGAGCATAGTAATCAGGAGCATAGTAATCAGGAGCACAGTAATCAGGAGCACAGTAATGTAATCAGGAGCACAGTAATCAGGAGCACAGTAACCAGGAGCACAGTAACCAGGAGCACAGTAATCAGAAGCACAGTAAGCAGGAGCACAGTAAGCAGGAGCACAGTAACCAGGAGCACAGTAATCAGGAGCACAGTAATGTAATCAGGAGCACAGTACTCAGGAGCACAGTAATGTAATCAGGAGTACAGTAACAAGAAGCACAGTAATCAGGAGCACAGTAATCAGGAGCACAGTAACCAGGAGCACAATAATCAGGAGCACAGTAACCAGGAGCACAATAATCAGGAGCACAGTTATCAGGAGCACAGTAACCAGGAGCACAGTAATCAGGAGCACAGTAATCAGGAGCACAGTAAGCAGGAGCACAGTAATCAGGAGCACAGGAACAGGTGCACAGTAATCAGGAGCACAGTAATCAGGAGCACAGTATTCAGGAGCACAGTAACCAGGAGCACAGTAACCAGGAGCACAGTAATCAGGAGCATAGTAATCAGGAGCACAGTAATGTAATCAGGAGCACAGTAATCAGGAGTACAGTAATGTAATCAGGAGCACAGTAATCAGGAGCACAGTAACAAGAAGCACAGTAACCAGGAGCACAGTAACCAGGAGCACAGTAACCAGGAGCACAGTTATCAGGAGCACAGTAACCAGGAGCACAGTAATCAGGAGCATAGTAATCAGGTGCACAGTAATCAGGAGCACAGTAATGTTATCAGGAGCACAGTAATCAGGAGCACAGTAACCAGGAGCACAGTAATCAGAAGCACAGTAATCAGGAGCACAGTAATCAGGAGCACAGTAACCAGGAGCACAGTAACCAGGAGCACAGTAACCAGGAGCACAGTAATCAGGAGCATAGTAATCAGGAGCACAGTAATCAGGAGCACAGTAATGTAACCAGGAGCACAGTAACCAGGAGCACAGTAACCAGGAGCACAGTAATCAGGAGCACAGTAATCAGGAGCACAGTAAGCAGGAGCACAGTAATCAGGAGCACAGTAACCAGGAGCACAGTAATCAGGAGTACAGTAATGTAATCAGGAGCACAGTAATCAGGAGCACAGTATTCAGGAGCACAGTAACCAGGAGCACAGTAATCAGGAGCACAGTAACCAGGAGCACAGTAATCAGGAGCATAGTAATCAGGAGCACAGTAATCAGGAGCACAGTGATGTAATCAGGAGCACAGTAATCAGGAGCACAGTAACCAGGAGCACAGTAACCAGGAGCACAGTAATCAGGAGCACAGTAATCAGGAGCACAGTAATGTAATCAGGAGCACAGTAATCAGGAGCACAGTAACCAGGAGCACAGTAATCAGAAGCACAGTAATCAGGAGCACAGTAAGCAGGTGCACAGTAATCAGGAGCACAGTAACCAGGAGCACAGTAATCAGGAGCACAGTAATCAGGAGCACAGTAATGTAATCAGGAGCACAGTAACCAGGAGCACAGTAACCAGAAGCACAGTAAGCAGGTGTACAGTAAGCAGGAGCACAGTAATCAGGAGCACAGTAACCAGGAGCACAGTAACCAGGAGCATAGTAATCAGGAGCACAGTAATCAGGAGCACAGTAATGTAATCAGGAGCACAGTAACCAGGAGCACAGTAACCAGGAGCACAGTAATCAGGAGCACAATAACCAGGAGCACAGTAACCAGGAGCACAGTAACCAGGAGCACAGTAATCAGGAGCACAGTAATGTAATCAGGAGCACAGTAATCAGGAGCACAGTAATCAGGAGCACAGTAATAAGGAGCACATTAACCAGGAGCACAGTAATCAAGAGCACAGCAATCAGGAGCACAGTAATCAGGAGCACAGTAATCAGGAGCACAGTAATCAAGAGCACAGTAATCAGGAGCACAGTAACCAGGAGCACAGTAATCAGGAGCACAGTAATCAGGAGCACAGTAATCAAGAGCACAGTAATCAGGAGCACAGTAATCAGAAGCACAGTAACCAGGAGCACAGTAATCAGAAGCACAGTAACCAGGAGCACAGTAATCAGGAGCACAGTAACCAGGAGCACAGTAATCAGGAGCACAGTAATCAGGAGCACATTAACCAGGAGCACAGGAATCAAGAGCACAGCAATCAGTAGCACAGTAATCAGGAGCACTGTAATCAGGAGCACAGTAATGTAATCAGGAGCACAGTAACCAGGAGCACAGTAACCAGGTGCACAGTAATCAGGAGCACAGTAATCAGAAGCACAGTAACCAGGAGCACAGTAATCAGGAGCACAGTAATCAGGAGCACAGTAACCAGGAGCACAGTAACCAGAAGCACAGTAACCAGGAGCACAGTAATCAGGAGCACAGTAACCAGGAGCACAGTAATTAGGAGCACATTAACCAGGAGCACAGTAATCAAGAGCACAGCAATCAGGAGCACAGTAATCAGGAGCACAGTAACCAGGAGCACAGTAATCAGGAGTACAGTAATGTAATCAGGAGCACAGTAATCAGGAGCACAGTAACCAGGAGCACAGTAACCAGGAGCACAGTAACCAGGAGCACAGTAATCAGGAGCACAGTAATCAGGAGCACAGTAACCAGGAGCACAGTAATGTAATCAGGAGCACAGTAATCAGGAGCACAGTAACCAGGAGCACAGTAATCAGGAGCACAGTAACCAGGAGCACAGTAATGTAATCAGGAGCACAGTAATCAGGAGCACAGTAACCAGGAGCACAGTAACCAGGAGCACAGTAACCAGGAGCACAGTAATCAGGAGTACAGTAATGTAATCAGGAGCACAGTAATCAGGAGCACAGTATTCAGGAGCACAGTAACCAGGAGCACAGTAATCAGGAGCACAGTAACCAGGAGCACAGTAATCAGAAGCATAGTAATCAGGAGCACAGTAATGTAATCAGGAGCACAGTAATCAGGAGCACAGTAATGTAATCAGGAGCACAGTAATCAGGAGCACAGTAACAAGAAGCACAGTAATCAGGAGCACAGTAACCAGGAGCACAGTAACCAGAAGCACAGTAACCAGGAGCACAGTAATCAGGAGCATAGTAATCAGGAGCATAGTAATCAGGAGCACAGTAATCAGGAGCACTGTAATGTAATCAGGAGCACAGTAATCAGGAGCACAGTAACCAGGAGCACAGTAACCAGGAGCACAGTAATCAGAAGCACAGTAATCAGGAGCACAGTAAGCAGGAGCACAGTAACCAGGAGCACAGTAATCAGGAGCACAGTAATGTAATCAGGAGCACAGTACTCAGGAGCACAGTAATGTAATCAGGAGTACAGTAACAAGAAGCACAGTAATCAGGAGCACAGTAACCAGGAGCACAATAATCAGGAGCACAGTAACCAGGAGCACAGTAATCAGGAGCACAGTTATCAGGAGCACAGTAACCAGGAGCACAGTAATCAGAAGCACAGTAATCAGGAGCACAGTAATCAGGAGCACAGTAAGCAGGAGCACAGTAATCAGGAGCACAGGAACAGGTGCACAGTAATCAGGAGCACAGTAACCAGGAGCACAGTAACCAGGAGCACAGTAATCAGGAGCATAGTAATCAGGAGCACAGTAATGTAATCAGGAGCACAGTAATCAGGAGCACAGTAATGTAATCAGGAGCACAGTAATCAGGAGCACAGTAACAAGAAGCACAGTAACCAGGAGCACAGTAACCAGGAGCACAGTAACCAGGAGCACAGTTATCAGGAGCACAGTAACCAGGAGCACAGTAATCAGGAGCATAGTAATCAGGTGCACAGTAATCAGGAGCACAGTAATGTAATCAGGAGCACAGTAATCAGGAGCACAGTAACCAAGAGCACAGTAATCAGGAGCACAGTAATCAGGAGCACAGTAACCAGGAGCACAGTAACCAGGAGCACAGTAATCAGGAGCATAGTAATCAGGAGCACAGTAATCAGGAGCACAGTAATGTAACCAGGAGCACAGTAACCAGGAGCACAGTAACCAGGAGCACAGTAATCAGGAGCACAGTAATCAGGAGCACAGTAAGCAGGAGCACAGTAATCAGGAGCACAGTAACCAGGAGCACAGTAACCAGGAGCACAGTAATCAGGAGTACAGTAATGTAATCAGGAGCACAGTAATCAGGAGCACAGTATTCAGGAGCACAGTAACCAGGAGCACAGTAATCAGGAGCACAGTAACCAGGAGCACAGTAATCAGGAGCATAGTAATCAGGAGCACAGTAATCAGGAGCACAGTGATGTAATCAGGAGCACAGTAATCAGGAGCACAGTAACCAGGAGCACAGTAACCAGGAGCACAGTAATCAGGAGCACAGTAATCAGGAGCACAGTAATGTAATCAGGAGCACAGTAATCAGGAGCACAGTAACCAGGAGCACAGTAATCAGAAGCACAGTAATCAGGAGCACAGTAAGCAGGTGCACAGTAATCAGGAGCACAGTAACCAGGAGCACAGTAATCAGGAGCACAGTAATCAGGAGCACAGTAATGTAATCAGGAGCACAGTAACCAGGAGCACAGTAACCAGGAGCACAGTAATCAGAAGCACAGTAAGCAGGTGTACAGTAAGCAGGAGCACAGTAATTAGGAGCACAGTAACCAGGAGCACAGTAATCAGGAGCATAGTAATCAGGAGCACAGTAATCAGGAGCACAGTGATGTAATCAGGAGCACAGTAATCAGGAGCACAGTAACCAGGAGCACAGTAACCAGGAGCACAGTAATCAGGAGCACAGTAATCAGGAGCACAGTAATGTAATCAGGAGCACAGTAACCAGGAGCACAGTAATCAGAAGCACAGTAATCAGGAGCACAGTAAGCAGGTGCACAGTAATCAGGAGCACAGTAACCAGGAGCACAGTAATCAGGAGCACAGTAATCAGGAGCACAGTAATGTAATCAGGAGCACAGTAACCAGGAGCACAGTAACCAGGAGCACAGTAATCAGAAGCACAGTAAGCAGGTGTACAGTAAGCAGGAGCACAGTAATCAGGAGCACAGTAACCAGGAGCACAGTAACCAGGAGCATAGTAATCAGGAGCACAGTAATCAGGAGCACAGTAATGTAATCAGGAGCACAGTAACCAGGAGCACAGTAACCAGGAGCACAGTAATCAGGAGCACAATAACCAGGAGCACAGTAACCAGGAGCACAGTAACCAGGAGCACAGTAATCAGGAGCACAGTAATCAGGAGCACAGTAATGTAATCAGGAGCACAGTAATCAGGAGCACAGTAACCAGGAGCACAGTAATCAGAAGCACAGTAATCAGGAGCACAGTAAGCAGGAGCACAGTAAGCAGGAGCACAGTAACCAGTAGCACAGTAACCAGGAGCACAGTAATCAGGAGTACAGTAATGTAATCAGGAGCACAGTAATCAGGAGCACAGTATTCAGGAGCACAGTAATCAGGAGCACAGTAACCAGTAGCACAGTAATCAGGAGCATAGTAATCAGGAGCACAGTAATGTAATCAGGAGCACAGTAATCAGGAGCACAGTAATGTAATCAGGAGCACAGTAATCAGGAGCACAGTAACCAGGAGCACAGTAACCAGGAGCACAGTAACCAGGAGCACAGTAATCAGGAGCATAGTAATCAGGAGCATAGTAATCAGGAGCACAGAAATCTAATCAGGAGCACAGTAATCAAGAGCACAGTAATCTAATCAGGAGCACACTAATCAAGAGCACAGTAACAAGAAGCACAGTAATCAGGAGCACAGTAATCAGGAGCACAGTAACCAGGAGCACAGTAATCAGGAGCACATTAATCAGGAGCACAGTAATGTAATCAGGAGCACAGTAATCAGGAGCACAGTAATCAGGAGCACAGTAACCAGGAGCACAGTAATCAGGAGTACAGTAATGTAATCAGGAGCACAGTAATCAGGAGCACAGTATTCAGTAGCACAGTAACCAGGAGCACAGTAACCAGGAGCACAGTAATCAGGAGCATAGTAATCAGGAGCACAGTAATCAGGAGCACAGTAATGTAATCAGGAGCACGGTAATCAGGAGCACAGTAACCAGGAGCACAGTAATCAGGAGCACAGTAATCAGGAGCACAGTAATCAGGAGCACAGTAACCAGGAGCACAGTAATGTAATCAGGAGCACAGTAACCAGGAGCACAGTAATCAGGAGCACAGTAATCAGGAGCACAGTAACCAGGAGCACAGTAACCAGGAGCACAGTAATCAGGAGTACAGTAATGTAATCAGGAGCACAGTAATCAGGAGCACAGTATTCAGGAGCACAGTAACCAGGAGCACAGTAATCAGGAGCACAGTAACCAGGAGCACAGTAATCAGGAGCAATGTAATCAGGAGCACAGTAATGTAATCAGGAGCACAGTAATCAGGAGCACAGTAATGTAATCAGGAGCACAGTAATCAGGAGCACAGTAACAAGAAGCACAGTAATCAGGAGCACAGTAACCAGGAGCACAGTAACCAGGAGCACAGTAACCAGGAGCACAGTAATCAGGAGCATAGTAATCAGGAGCATAGTAATCAGGAGCACAGTAATCAGGAGCACAGTAATGTAATCAGGAGCACAGTAACCAGGAGCACAGTAACCAGGATCACAGTAACCAGGAGCACAGTAATCAGAAGCACAGTAAGCAGGAGCACAGTAACCAGGAGCACAGTAACCAGGAGCACAGTAATCAGGAGCACAGTAATGTAATCAGGAGCACAGTACTCAGGAGCACAGTAATGTAATCAGGAGTACAGTAACAAGAAGCACAGTAATCAGGAGCACAGTAACCAGGAGCACAGTAACCAGAAGCACAATAATCAGGAGCACAGTAACCAGGAGCACAGTAATCAGGAGCACAGTTATCAGGAGCACAGTAACCAGGAGCACAGTAATCAGAAGCACAGTAATCAGGAGCACAGTAATCAGGAGCACAGTAAGCAGGAGCACAGCAACAGGTGCACAGTAATCAGGAGCACAGTAATCAGGAGCACAGTAACCAGGAGCACAGTAACCCGGAGCACAGTAATCAGGAGCATAGTAATCAGGAGCACAGTAATGTAATCAGGAGCACAGTAATCAGGAGCACAGTAATGTAATCAGGAGCACAGTAATCAGGAGCACAGTAACAAGAAGCACAGTAACCAGGAGCACAGTAACCAGGAGCACAGTAACCAGGAGCACAGTTATCAGGAGAACAGTAACCAGGAGCACAGTAATCAGGAGCATAGTAATCAGGTGCACAGTAATCAGGAGCACAGTAATGTAATCAGGAGCACAGTAATCAGGAGCACAGTAATCAGAAGCACAGTAATCAGGAGCACAGTAATCAGGAGCACAGTAACCAGGAGCACAGTAACCAGGAGCACAGTAATCAGGAGCATAGTAATCAGGAGCACAGTAATCAGGAGCACAGTAATGTAACCAGGAGCACAGTAACCAGGAGCACAGTAATCAGAAGCACAGTAATCAGAAGCACAGTAATCAGAAGCACAGTAATCAGGAGCACAGTAAGCAGGTGCACAGTAATCAGGAGCACAGTAACCAGGAGCATAGTAATCAGGAGCACAGTAATCAGGAGCACAGTAATGTAATCAGGAGCACAGTAACCAGGAGCACAGTAACCAGGAGCACAGTAATCAGGAGCACAATAACCAGGAGCACAGTAACCAGGAGCACAGTAACCAGGAGCACAGTAACCAGGAGCACAGTAATCAGGAGCACAGTAATCAGGAGCACAGTAATGTAATCAGGAGCACAGTAATCAGGAGCACAGTAACCAGGAGCACAGTAATCAGAAGCACAGTAATCAGGAGCACAGTAAGCAGGAGCACAGTAATCAGGAGCACAGTAACCAGTAGCACAGTAACCAGGAGCACAGTAATCAGGAGTACAGTAATGTAATCAGGAGCACAGTAATCAGGAGCACAGTATTCAGGAGCACAGTAATCAGGAGCACAGTAACCAGTAGCACAGTAATCAGGAGCATAGTAATCAGGAGCACAGTAATGTAATCAGGAGCACAGTAATCAGGAGCACAGTAATGTAATCAGGAGCACAGTAATCAGGAGCACAGTAACCAGGAGCACAGTAACCAGGAGCACAGTAACCAGGAGCACAGTAATCAGGAGCATAGTAATCAGGAGCATAGTAATCAGGAGCACAGAAATCTAATCAGGAGCACAGTAATCAAGAGCACAGTAATCTAATCAGGAGCACACTAATCAAGAGCACAGTAACAAGAAGCACAGTAATCAGGAGCACAGTAATCAGGAGCACAGTAACCAGGAGCACAGTAATCAGGAGCACATTAATCAGGAGCACAGTAATGTAATCAGGAGCACAGTAATCAGGAGCACAGTAATCAGGAGCACAGTAACCAGGAGCACAGTAATCAGGAGTACAGTAATGTAATCAGGAGCACAGTAATCAGGAGCACAGTATTCAGTAGCACAGTAACCAGGAGCACAGTAACCAGGAGCACAGTAATCAGGAGCATAGTAATCAGGAGCACAGTAATCAGGAGCACAGTAATGTAATCAGGAGCACGGTAATCAGGAGCACAGTAACCAGGAGCACAGTAATCAGGAGCACAGTAATCAGGAGCACAGTAATCAGGAGCACAGTAACCAGGAGCACAGTAATGTAATCAGGAGCACAGTAACCAGGAGCACAGTAATCAGGAGCACAGTAATCAGGAGCACAGTAACCAGGAGCACAGTAACCAGGAGCACAGTAATCAGGAGTACAGTAATGTAATCAGGAGCACAGTAATCAGGAGCACAGTATTCAGGAGCACAGTAACCAGGAGCACAGTAATCAGGAGCACAGTAACCAGAAGCACAGTAATCAGGAGCAATGTAATCAGGAGCACAGTAATGTAATCAGGAGCACAGTAATCAGGAGCACAGTAATGTAATCAGGAGCACAGTAATCAGGAGCACAGTAACAAGAAGCACAGTAATCAGGAGCACAGTAACCAGGAGCACAGTAACCAGGAGCACAGTAACCAGGAGCACAGTAATCAGGAGCATAGTAATCAGGAGCACAGTAATCAGGAGCACAGTAATGTAATCAGGAGCACAGTAACCAGGAGCACAGTAACCAGGATCACAGTAACCAGGAGCACAGTAATCAGAAGCACAGTAAGCAGGAGCACAGTAACCAGGAGCACAGTAACCAGGAGCACAGTAATCAGGAGCACAGTAATGTAATCAGGAGCACAGTACTCAGGAGCACAGTAATGTAATCAGGAGTACAGTAACAAGAAGCACAGTAATCAGGAGCACAGTAACCAGGAGCACAGTAACCAGAAGCACAATAATCAGGAGCACAGTAACCAGGAGCACAGTAATCAGGAGCACAGTTATCAGGAGCACAGTAACCAGGAGCACAGTAATCAGAAGCACAGTAATCAGGAGCACAGTAATCAGGAGCACAGTAAGCAGGAGCACAGCAACAGGTGCACAGTAATCAGGAGCACAGTAATCAGGAGCACAGTAACCAGGAGCACAGTAACCAGGAGCACAGTAATCAGGAGCATAGTAATCAGGAGCACAGTAATGTAATCAGGAGCACAGTAATCAGGAGCACAGTAATGTAATCAGGAGCACAGTAATCAGGAGCACAGTAACAAGAAGCACAGTAACCAGGAGCACAGTAACCAGGAGCACAGTAACCAGGAGCACAGTTATCAGGAGCACAGTAACCAGGAGCACAGTAATCAGGAGCATAGTAATCAGGTGCACAGTAATCAGGAGCACAGTAATGTAATCAGGAGCACAGTAATCAGGAGCACAGTAATCAGAAGCACAGTAATCAGGAGCACAGTAATCAGGAGCACAGTAACCAGGAGCACAGTAACCAGGAGCACAGTAATCAGGAGCATAGTAATCAGGAGCACAGTAATCAGGAGCACAGTAATGTAACCAGGAGCACAGTAACCAGGAGCACAGTAACCAGGAGCACAGTAATCAGGAGCACAGTAAGCAGGAGCACAGTAATCAGGAGCACAGTAACCAGGAGCACAGTAACCAGGAGCACAGTAATCAGGAGTACAGTAATGTAATCAGGAGCACAGTAATCAGGAGCACAGTATTCAGGAGCACAGTAACCAGGAGCACAGTAATCAGGAGCACAGTAACCAGGAGCACAGTAATCAGGAGCATAGTAATCAGGAGCACAGTGATGTAATCAGGAGCACAGTGATGTAATCAGGAGCACAGTAATCAGGAGCACAGTAACAAGAAGCACAGTAACCAGGAGCACAGTAACCAGGAGCACAGTAATCAGGAGCACAGTAATCAGGAGCACAGTAATGTAATCAGGAGCATAGTATTCAGGAGCACAGTAACCAGGAGCACAGTAATCAGAAGCACAGTAATCAGAAGCACAGTAATCAGGAGCACAGTAAGCAGGTGCACAGTAATCAGGAGCACAGTAACCAGGAGCACAGTAATCAGGAGCACAGTAATGTAATCAGGAGCACAGTAACCAGGAGCACAGTAACCAGGAGCACAGTAATCAGAAGCACAGTAAGCAGGTGCACAGTAAGCAGGTGCACAGTAATCAGGAGCACAGTAACCAGGAGCACAGTAACCAGGAGCATAGTAATCAGGAGCACAGTAATCAGGAGCACAGTAATGTAATCAGGAGCACAGTAACCAGGAGCACAGTAATCAGAAGCACAGTAATCAGGAGCACAGTAAGCAGGAGCACAGTAATTAGGAGCACAGTAACCAGGAGCACAGTAATCAGGAGTACAGTAATGTAATCAGGAGCACAGTAATCAGAAGCACAGTAATCAGAAGCACAGTAATCAGGAGCACAGTAACCAGGGGCACAGTAATCAGGAGCATAGTAATCAGGAGCAAAGTAATCAGCAGCACAGTAACCAGGAGCACAGTAATCAGGAGCACAGTAATCAGGAGCACAGTAATGTAATCAGGAGCACAGTAACCTGGAGCACAGTAACCAGGAGCACAGTAATCAGAAGCACAGTAAGCAGGTGCACAGTAAGCAGGTGCACAGTAATCAGGAGCACAGTAACCAGGAGCACAGTAACCAGGAGCATAGTAATCAGGAGCACAGTAATCAGGAGCACAGTAATGTAATCAGGAGCACAGTAACCAGGAGCTCAGTAATCAGAAGCACAGTAATCAGGAGCACAGTAAGCAGGAGCACAGTAATTAGGAGTACAGTAACCAGGAGCACAGTAATCGGGAGTACAGTAATGTAATCAGGAGCACAGTAATCAGAAGCACAGTAACCAGGAGCACAGTAATCAGGAGCACAGTAACCAGGGGCACAGTAATCAGGAGCATAGTAATCAGGAGCACAGTAATCAGCAGCACAGTAATGTAATCAGGAGCACAGTAACCAGGAGCACAGTAATCAGTAGCACAGTAATAAGGAGCACAGTAACCAGGAGCAGAGTAATCAGGAGCACAGTAATCAGGAGCACAGTAACCAGGAGCACAGTAATCAGAAGCACTGTAATCAGGAGCACAGTAATCAGGAGCACAGTAATCAGGAGAACAGTAACCAGGAGTACAGTAATCAGGAGCACAGTAACCAGGAGCACAGTAATCAGAAGCACAGTAATCAGGAGCACAGTAATCAGAAGCACAGTAATCAGGAGCACAGTAACCAGGAGCACAGTAATCAGGAGCACAGTAACCAGGAGCATAGTAATCAGGAGCACAGTAATCAGGAGCACAGTAATCAGGAGTGCAGTAACCCGGAGCACAGTAATCACGAGAACAGTAACCAGGAGCACAGTAACCAGGAGCACAGTAATCAGGAGCACTGTAATCAGGAGCACAGTAATGTAATCAGGAGCACAGTAATCAGAAGCACAGTAACGAGGAACACAGTAATCAGGAACACAGTAACCAGGAGCACAGTAATCAGAAGCACCGTAATCAGAAGCACAATAACCAGGCGCACAGTAATCAGGAGCACAGTAATCAGGAGCATAGTAATCAGGAGCACAGTCATCAGAAGCACAGTAACCAGGAGCACCGTAATGTAATCAGGAGCACAGTAATCAGGAGCACAGTAATCAGGTGCACAGTAACCAGGAGCACAGTAACCAGGAACATAGTAATCAGGAGCACATTAACCAGGAGCACAGTAATCAGGAGCACAGTAATCAGATGCACAGTAACCAGGAGCACAGTAACCAGGAGCACAGTAATCAGGAGCACAGTAATCAGGAGCACAGTATTCAGTAGCACAGTAACCAGGAGCACAGTAACCAGGAGCACAGTAATCAGGAGCATAGTAATCAGGAGCACAGTAATCAGGAGCACAGTAATGTAATCAGGAGCACGGTAATCAGGAGCACAGTAACCAGGAGCACAGTAATCAGGAGCACAGTAATCAGGAGCACAGTAATCAGGAGCACAGTAACCAGGAGCACAGTAATGTAATCAGGAGCACAGTAACCAGGAGCACAGTAATCAGGAGCACAGTAATCAGGAGCACAGTAACCAGGAGCACAGTAACCAGGAGCACAGTAACCAGGAGCACAGTAATCAGGAGTACAGTAATGTAATCAGGAGCACAGTAATCAGGAGCACAGTATTCAGGAGCACAGTAACCAGGAGCACAGTAACCAGGAGCACAGTAATCAGGAGCATAGTAATCAGGAGCACAGTAATGTAATCAGGAGCACAGTAATCAGGAGCACAGTAATGTAATCAGGAGCACAGTAATCAGGAGCACAGTAACAAGAAGCACAGTAATCAGGAGCACAGTAACCAGGAGCACAGTAACCAGGAGCACAGTAACCAGGAGCACAGTAATCAGGAGCATAGTAATCAGGAGCATAGTAATCAGGAGCACAGTAATCAGGAGCACAGTAATGTAATCAGGAGCACAGTAACCAGGAGCACAGTAACCAGGAGCACAGTAACCAGGAGCACAGTAATCAGAAGCACAGTAAGCAGGAGCACAGTAACCAGGAGCACAGTAACCAGGAGCACAGTAATCAGGAGCACAGTAATGTAATCAAGAGCACAGTACTCAGGAGCACAGTAATGTAATCAGGAGTACAGTAACAAGAAGCACAGTAATCAGGAGCACAGTAACCAGGAGCACAGTAACCAGAAGCACAATAATCAGGAGCACAGTAACCAGGAGCACAGTAATCAGGAGCACAGTTATCAGGAGCACAGTAACCAGGAGCACAGTAATCAGAAGCACAGTAATCAGGAGCACAGTAATCAGGAGCACAGTAAGCAGGAGCACAGCAACAGGTGCACAGTAATCAGGAGCACAGTAATCAGGAGCACAGTAACCAGGAGCACAGTAACCAGGAGCACAGTAATCAGGAGCATAGTAATCAGGAGCACAGTAATGTAATCAGGAGCACAGTAATCAGGAGCACAGTAATGTAATCAGGAGCACAGTAATCAGGAGCACAGTAACAAGAAGCACAATAACCAGGAGCACAGTAACCAGGAGCACAGTAACCAGGAGCACAGTAACCAGGAGCACAGTTATCAGGAGCACAGTAACCAGGAGCACAGTAATCAGGAGCATAGTAATCAGGTGCACAGTAATCAGGAGCACAGTAATGTAATCAGGAGCACAGTAATCAGGAGCACAGTAATCAGAAGCACAGTAATCAGGAGCACAGTAATCAGGAGCACAGTAACCAGGAGCACAGTAACCAGGAGCACAGTAATCAGGAGCATAGTAATCAGGAGCACAGTAATCAGGAGCACAGTAATGTAACCAGGAGCACAGTAACCAGGAGCACAGTAACCAGGAGCACAGTAATCAGGAGCACAGTAAGCAGGAGCACAGTAATCAGGAGCACAGTAACCAGGAGCACAGTAATCAGGAGTACAGTAATGTAATCAGGAGCACAGTAATCAGGAGCACAGTATTCAGGAGCACAGTAACCAGGAGCACAGTAATCAGGAGCACAGTAACCAGGAGCACAGTAATCAGGAGCATAGTAATCAGGAGCACAGTGATGTAATCAGGAGCACAGTGATGTAATCAGGAGCACAGTAATCAGGAGCACAGTAACAAGAAGCACAGTAACCAGGAGCACAGTAACCAGGAGCACAGTAATCAGGAGCACAGTAATCAGGAGCACAGTAATGTAATCAGGAGCACAGTATTCAGGAGCACAGTAACCAGGAGCACAGTAATCAGGAGCACAGTAAGCAGGTGCACAGTAATCAGGAGCACAGTAACCAGGAGCACAGTAATCAGGAGCACAGTAATGTAATCAGGAGCACAGTAACCAGGAGCACAGTAACCAGGAGCACAGTAATCAGAAGCACAGTAAGCAGGTGCACAGTAAGCAGGTGCACAGTAATCAGGAGCACAGTAACCAGGAGCACAGTAACCAGGAGCATAGTAATCAGGAGCACAGTAATCAGGAGCACAGTAATGTAATCAGGAGCACAGTAACCAGGAGCACAGTAATCAGAAGCACAGTAATCAGGAGCACAGTAAGCAGGAGCACAGTAATTAGGAGCACAGTAACCAGGAGCACAGTAATCAGGAGTACAGTAATGTAATCAGGAGCACAGTAATCAGAAGCACAGTAATCAGAAGCACAGTAATCAGGAGCACAGTAACCAGGGGCACAGTAATCAGGAGCATAGTAATCAGGAGCAAAGTAATCAGCAGCACAGTAACCAGGAGCACAGTAATCAGGAGCACAGTAATCAGGAGCACAGTAATGTAATCAGGAGCACAGTAACCAGGAGCACAGTAACCAGGAGCACAGTAATCAGAAGCACAGTAAGCAGGTGCACAGTAAGCAGGTGCACAGTAATCAGGAGCACAGTAACCAGGAGCACAGTAACCAGGAGCATAGTAATCAGGAGCACAGTAATCAGGAGCACAGTAATGTAATCAGGAGCACAGTAACCAGGAGCTCAGTAATCAGAAGCACAGTAATCAGGAGCACAGTAAGCAGGAGCACAGTAATTAGGAGTACAGTAACCAGGAGCACAGTAATCGGGAGTACAGTAATGTAATCAGGAGCACAGTAATCAGAAGCACAGTAACCAGGAGCACAGTAATCAGGAGCACAGGTACCAGGGGCACAGTAATCAGGAGCATAGTAATCAGGAGCACAGTAATCAGCAGCACAGTAATGTAATCAGGAGCACAGTAACCAGGAGCACAGTAATCAGTAGCACAGTAATAAGGAGCACAGTAACCAGGAGCAGAGTAATCAGGAGCACAGTAATCAGGAGCACAGTAATCAGGAGCACAGTAACCAGGAGCACAGTAATCAGAAGCACTGTAATCAGGAGCACAGTAATCAGGAGCACAGTAATCAGGAGAACAGTAACCAGGAGAACAGTAATCAGGAGCACAGTAACCAGGAGCACAGTAATCAGAAGCACAGTAATCAGGAGCACAGTAATCAGAAGCACAGTAATCAGGAGCACAGTAACCAGGAGCACAGTAATCAGGAGCACAGTAACCAGGAGCATAGTAATCAGGAGCACAGTAATCAGGAGCACAGTAATCAGGAGTGCAGTAACCCGGAGCACAGTAATCACGAGAACAGTAACCAGGAGCACAGTAACCAGGAGCACAGTAATCAGGAGCACTGTAATCAGGAGCACAGTAATGTAATCAGGAGCACAGTAATCAGAAGCACAGTAACGAGGAACACAGTAATCAGGAACACAGTAACCAGGAGCACAGTAATCAGAAGCACCGTAATCAGAAGCACAATAACCAGGCGCACAGTAATCAGGAGCACAGTAATCAGGAGCATAGTAATCAGGAGCACAGTCATCAGAAGCACAGTAACCAGGAGCACCGTAATGTAATCAGGAGCACAGTAATCAGGAGCACAGTAATCAGGTGCACAGTAACCAGGAGCACAGTAACCAGGAACATAGTAATCAGGAGCACATTAACCAGGAGCACAGTAATCAGGAGCACAGTAATCAGATGCACAGTAACCAGGAGCACAGTAACCAGGAGCACAGTAACCTGGCACACAGTAATCAGGAGCACATTAATCAGGAGCACAGTAACCAGGAGCACAGTAATCAGAAGCACAGTAACCAGGAGCACAGTAATCAGGAGCACAGTAATCAGAAGCACAGTAATCAGAAGCACAGTAACCAGGCGCACAGTAATCAGGAGCACAGTAATCAGGAGCACAGTAATCAGAAGCACAGTAACCAGGAGCACAGTAATCAGGAGCACAGTAATCAGAAGCACAGTAACCTGGAGCACAGTAATCAGAAGCACAGTAACCAGGAGCACAGTAATCAGGAGCACAGTAATCAGGAGCACAGTAACCAGGAGCACAGTAATCAGGAGCACAGTAATAAAGAGCACATTAACCAGGAGCACAGTAATCAAGAGCACAGCAATCAGGAGCACAGTAATCAGGAGCACAGTAATCAGGAGCACAGTAATCAAGAGCACAGTAATCAGGAGCACAGTAACCAGGAGCACAGTAATCAGGAGCACAGTAATCAGGAGCACAGTAATCAAGAGCACAGTAATCAGGAGCACAGTAATCAGAAGCACAGTAACCAGGAGCACAGTAATCAGAAGCACAGTAACCAGGAGCACAGTAATCAGGAGCACAGTAACCAGGAGCACAGTAATCAGGAGCACAGTAATCAGGAGCACATTAACCAGGAGCACAGTAATCAAGAGCACAGCAATCAGGAGCACAGTAATCAGGAGCACAGTAACCAGGAGCACAGTAACCAGGAGCACAGTAATCAGGAGCACAGTAATCAGGAGCACATTAACCAGGAGCACAGTAATCAAGAGCACAGTAATCAGGAGCACAGTAACCAGGAGCACAGTAACCAGGAGCACAGTAATCAGGAGCACAGTAATCAGGAGCACAGTAATCAGAAGCACAGTAATCAGAAGCACAGTAACCAGGCGCACAGTAATCAGAAGCACAGTAACCAGGCTCACAGTAATCAGGAGCACAGTAATCAGAAGCACAGTAACCAGGCGCACAGTAATCAGGAGCACAGTAACCAGGCGCACAGAAATCAGGAACATAGTAATCAGGTGCACAGTAAACAGAAGCACAGTAACCAGGAGCACAGTAATGTAATCAGGAGCACAGTAATCAGGAGCACAGTAATCAGGAGCACAGTAACCAGGAGCACAGTAATCAGGAGCACAGTAATCAGGAGCACAGTAACCAGGAGCACAGTAATTAGGAGCACAGTAATCAGAAGCACAGTAACCAGGAGCACAGTAATCAGGAGCACAGTCACCAGGCGCACAGTAATCAGGAGCACAGTAATCAGAAGCACACTAACCATACACACAGTAATCAGGAGCACAGTAACCAGGCACACAGTAATCAGGAGAACAGTAATCAGAAGCACACTAACCATGCACACAGTAATCAAAAGCACAGTAACCAGGCACACAGTAATCAGGAGCACAGTAATCAGAAGCACAGTAACCAGGCACACAGTAATCAGGAGCACAGTAATCAGAAGCACAGTAATCAGAAGCACAGTAACCAGGAGCACAGTAATCAGGAGCACAGTAACCAGGCGCACAGTAATCAGGAGCACAGTAATCAGGAGCACTGTAATCAGGAGCACAGTAATGTAATCAGGAGCACAGTAATCAGGAGCACAGTAACCAGGTGCACAGTAATCAGGAGCACAGTAATCAGAAGCACAGTAACCAGGAGCACAGTAATCAGGAGCACAGTAACCAGGAGCACAGTAACCAGAAGCACAGTAACCAGGTGTCACAACTGAGGGCCTGAGCTGACGGGAGGCAGCCTCAGTTGTAGGGGCTGAGATGTACCGGAACCTGGGAGGTTGTATCAGACCCCTGGACATGTAAGTAACATGAAGAAGAACCACCCGAAGGCGTGACCACGACAACTTGAATAAAAGTCAATGATGTTTATTTATGACAAACTCCATGCATCACAGTAGCAGTAAAAGAAACATAAAATCAGCAGAGAAATAATACAGTTCCTGGGTACTACAGGGTGGCAGGGGCCACAGAGCTCTGGTAGTATGAGACAGTTCTTATTATCTGCGAGTTGGAAAGTCCTTACCAGGCCTGACTGTAGCAATGAAGAAAGCCCAGGATCGTACCAGCTGGTGTTCCTGGGAAAGCTGGACTGCTGTAAATAAAATAGCTGCTGTGGGTTCTGGTTGGAACCAGACAGATGTTGGCACGGAGTGGATACTGGCTGGAACCAGTTAGATAATAAATGAAGCTTGAGAGCGATGCAAATATGAATGAAATGTAGAGTTTGAGAGCGGAGAAATAATAATACCGGTGGAGAGTGGTAAACTGTAGAAAGGACACCGGCCCTTTAAGAGAAGCTGTACTCTGCTGGAAGCTGGGCTGGAAGCAGGTAATGTTGTAGCTGGAAACAGATGAATCCACAATGGATCGGAGAGTCAGGCTACACCGCAGGTGGAATGCTGGTGCGGGTCTCTATGGTGGAAGTCTTGAGACAGGAGCTGGAACCTGGAAGACAATCACAGGAGAGAGACAAACAGGAACTAGGTTTGACAACCAAAGCACTGACGCCTTCCTTGCTCAGGCACAGTGTATTTATACCTGCAGCAAGGAAGGGATTGGCTAGGCAATTATGCAGATTATCAATACTGAGAACAGATTGGTGGAAATGATCAGCTGACAGAATCCAAGATGGCTGCGCCCATGCAGACACTTGGAGGGAAGTTTGGTTTGTAATCCATGTGGTAATGAAAACAGTAATGGCGGCGCCGGCCACCGGAGACAGGAGGCGCCAAGCTGACAGGTGCACATCCAACCACGCGGACACAGCGGAGGCCGCGGCTGACGTAATCGCCACTCAGACACTCTGCATGCAGAAGCTCAGGGACGGCGGCGGAGGCCGCGGGAGACGCCATGCCAGATGTAATATGGCGTTACTGTGACAGCGTCTCAGAGAGACAGGAGAGGATGCAGGAATGTGAACATTAGGATAACAGATGGGATCCGGTCCTGGAGCGCTGAGCCAGCCTTAGGAGGCATCTGATGGGTAAGAAATGGCGTCCAGATACCCGGATCGTGACAGCACCCCCCCCTTTAGGAGTGGCCCCAGGACACTTCTTTGGCTTTTGAGGAAACTTGGAATGGAATCTCCGGACCAAGGCAGGAGCATGGACATCAGAAGCATTGGTCCATGAACGTTCCTCAGGGCCATAACCCTTCCAGTCAATAAGATACTGAAGTTGACCGTAACGGTGACGTGAGTCCAGGATCTTGGCTACTTCATACTCAACGCCTCGTTGAGTTTGGACTTTCGGAGTTGGAGGAAGTGAGGAATGAAACCGATTCAAGATCAGCGGTTTCAACAGGGAAACATGGAATGTCCTGGGTATTTTTAAGAAGGGAGGCAACTGGAGTCTGTAAGCAACAGGATTGATGACTTGTTCAATCTTGAAAGGACCGATATAGCGAGGTGCAAACTTCATACTGGGAACTCTTAACCTCAAATTCTTCGTGGATAACCATACCCGATCACCCACCTTGAGAGCAGGAACTGCTCGACGCTTCTTATCCGCAAACTTCTTGTACCTGAACGATGCCTTGAGCAGAGCTGATCGTACGCTCTTCCAGATATTGGCAAACTGATGCAAGGTGATATCCGCTGCGGGAACAGAAGTTGCTGGAAGCGGTTGGAACTCAGGGACTTTAGGGTGGAATCCAAAGTTAGTGAAGAATGGTGTTGAAGCAGATGAAGAATGATACTGGTTGTTATGACAGAACTCGGCCCAGGGAAGTAATTGAACCCAGTCATCTTGAGAGGAGGACACATAGATGCGGAGGAAGGCCTCCAAGTCCTGATTCACCCTCTCGGTTTGACCATTGGTCTGAGGATGGTAAGCCGTGGAAAACTTTAGCTTGACTTGGAGGACTTGACATAAACTTCGCCAGAATTTGGCTGTGAATTGAACTCCTCGATCTGAGATAATTTCTTCAGGAAGACCGTGGAGTCGGAAGATCTCTTGTATGAATACTTGAGCCAACTTGGAAGCTGACGGAAGACCGGTGAGAGGAATGAAGTGTGCCATCTTGGTGAACCGGTCAACTACCACCCAGATGGTATTGAACTTGTTGCACATGGGTAAATCTGTAATAAAATCCATCGACAAATGGGTCCAAGGTCGACGGGGAACAGATAGTGGAACCAGTTGCCCCGCAGGCGACTGGCGGGATACCTTATGTTGAGCACACTTTGGGCAAGATGCAATAAACTCCAAGACGTCCTTTTTCAGAATTGGCCACCAATAGGACCTAGAGATAAACTCCAGGGTTTTTTGGATACCTGTATGTCCGGCAAAACGGGAAGCATGGGCCCAATGCATGAGCTTCTTCCTTAGCATCGGTTTCACAAAACTTTTCCCTGATGGGGGCGTAGAGTCCATCCCTACCGTGGAGAATGCCAACGGATTTATAATAGGATGCTTGTCTGAAGACTCTGACTCATTTTCTTGCTCCCATGAGCGGGAAAGGGCATCGGCCTTGCGATTCTGAGAGCCCGGACAGAACTGGAGTTTAAAGTCGAACCTGGAAAAGAAAAGTGCCCATCTGGCCTGACGAGGATTGAGACATTGTGCGCCTTTCAGATATAAAAGGTTCTTGTGGTCTGTAAGTATGGTGATTGAATGAGAAGCTCCCTCCAACAGATACCTCCACTCTTCTAGAGCGAGCTTGATGGCTAGCAACTCCTGGTCGCCAATGGCATAGTTGCGCTCAGCTGGGGAGAACTTCCGGGAGAAGAAACTGCAAGGGTGTAAATGGCCATCTTTAGCCCTCTGAGATAACACCGCTCCTACTCCAACGGAGGAGGCATCCACCTCTAAGATGAAAGGAGAGTCGATGTCAGGCTGTTTCAGAACAGGCGCAGAGATGAACCTTTGTTTTAAAAGATGAAATGCTTGCATGGCTTCTTCAGACCACTTGGACGGGTTAGCACCCTTCTTAGTGAAAGCAGTAATAGGCGCCACAATGGTGGAAAAGTCTCGTATAAACTTTCGGTAATAGTTGGCGAACCCCAAGAACCTCTGGACCCCTTTGAGGGTTAAGGGTACCGGCCAATTTTGAATTGCTTGTAGTTTCTCAGGATCCATCTCTAGTCCGGAACCGGACACAATGTACCCTAGAAACGGAATGGACTTGACTTCAAAGACGCATTTCTCTAATTTACAATAGAGATGATTGACACGGAGACGGGACAGAACCTCTTTAACCCAAAAACGATGTTCCTCTAAATCGTTGGCAAAAATGAGGATATCGTCTAGATAGACCACGACATGACGGTATAGAATGTCTCTGAAGATCTCATTGACAAAATGCTGGAAGACAGCTGGAGCATTGCTCAATCCGAAGGGCATGACGAGGTACTCATAATGTCCGTCACGGGTGTTAAAGGCGGTCTTCCACTCGTCACCCTCACGGATCCGGATGAGATTGTACGCACCTCTCAAGTCCAGCTTTGTAAAGATGGTAGCTCCGCTAACTCTGTCAAAGAGCTCAGTAATCAGGGGTAAAGGATAGCGGTTCTTGATGGTAATGTCGTTCAAACCTCTGTAGTCGATGCACGGCCGCAGACCACCATCTTTCTTCTTTACAAAAAAGAAGCCTGCGCCGGCTGGAGAAGAAGAAGGTCGAATGAACCCCTTTGCTAGGTTCTCTTTAATGTATTCCTCCATAGAATGCTTCTCAGGCAGAGACAACGGATAAGTTCGGCCTCGAGGTGGAACCTTCCCTGGAACGAGATCAATCGGGCAGTCCCATTCTCTATGAGGAGGAAGGATATCAGCAGAAGCTTTACTGAACACATCCGTGAAATCTTGATATGGAGGAGGTGGAACATCAGACGACCTGGGGGAGGAAGAACAGACAGGCAATACTTTAAACAAACATGTCTCAGCACAGGAGGAACCCCATGCCAGGATTTGCGTAGTCGTCCAATCAATTGTAGGATTGTGAAGACGGAGCCATGGAAGGCCCAGGACCACAGGATGTGTGGCTCTTGGAATCACTAAAAAAGAAATAAGTTCGGAATGAAGAACTCCCACTCTCAGACGAACTGGTAGAGTCCTTAAAGAAATAACTGCATCAAAAATTTTGCTGCCATCCACGGCAGTTAAAGAAATGGACGAAGGTGTTATGCACACCAGTGCCTGCAGGAATGTACTGGTGTTTGAACTGTTATGCAAAACAGATGGACTCACAGACAAACTGGGGGATATGACATAATGTACACAGAAGGTGATAGGGTAACAAAATACACACAAAGTGAACAGAGAAGCCCAGAGGCTAAGGAACTGGGTATCTCCCTTGTATTAGAACTGCTCAGATGGAAAAGCAAGATGTTGTGTTTTAATACGTAGAGAACCCGAAATGCTGTTGCTAAGGGCAACAGCAAAACCCTAAAGGGTTACCAACGGGTGTGGCAGTAAACTCCTTGGTCAGAGATGGAATGATAGACACAAGGAGAATCTCCACAATCCTAATTCTCACTTGCAGTGCACAGGTTTTAGCTTACTGCCACTAAACTGACCCCTGACACCTAGCACAGTGAGACAGGATTAGACAGGCAAGTCTTAGAATACAGCCGCAAACTTGCTAAGTTCACAGAGTAGTAACAGAACCCCAGCAAGCTAAACGACTGACTCCAGTCTTACTGCTAGGTCTGGATTGGCAGAGTGTAATACCAAATCCCCAGGCCTATTTGCAGTAAGCAACAAACAAATACAAAGCTACACAGTACTGGCTAACTTTCATGAACTGACTAACCAACAAAGATTCAGCAGCATCTGCTTACCCTGAAAAGAGGCCTTATAAAGCAGGTGCTGTCCACGCCCCACTCAGACCTCACAGACTGTGAGCACAAAAACCAGCAGCGGATCCCCTGCCGTGCACAGAGCCTATAACCACTGCACAGCAAAAGACCCGAACCGGAGTATCAGCTGCGCTCAGGTTACACCACTAGCACTTGTCTCCCGGTTGCCATGACGACGTGGCAGCACAGGGCAGGAGACCCTAACAGTACCCCCCCTCTGACGAGGGGTCAAAGAACCCCTACCACCGGGTTTATCGGGGAACTGCGAGAAGAAAGAGCGTATCAGTCTGGGGGCATGAAGATCACAACTGCGCACCCACGACCGCTCCTCCGGGCCATACCCCTTCCAGTGCACCAAAAATGACAGCCGACCCCGAACCACCTTGGAGTCAAGAATCCTTTCAACAACAAACTCCCTCTGGCCACGTATCAGAAGAGGGGAAGGTCTTCCACTGGAAGAAGGATTACTAATCGCCCGTTTTAAAAGGGAACAATGAAATGTTTTATTGATACCCAAAGAACGGGGCAGATCTAACTGAAATGCCACCGGATTGATAACCCTGGTGATCTTATAAGGGCCGATGAACCGGGGCCCTAACTTATGAGATGGCTGTCTCAACTTCAAATTCTTGGTAGACAACCAGACGAAGTCTCCTAATTTGAAGCTGCAGGGTCTTTTCCGCTTATCAAAAACCCTTTTGGTCACTAATGACACAGACACAAGGGCTTTCTTCACTTTCCGCCAAATACCTCTAAGGACCGAAACCACAGAGGAACCACCAGGCGTGGAGTCCAGGGGGTCAAAAGAATTGGCCTTAGGATGATGCCCATACACACAAAGGAAGGGAGAGATCCCTGTAGCAGAGTGAGCCGCGTTGTTATAGGCAAACTCCGCCATGGACAGATGAGCAACCCAGTCAGTCTGACACTTGGAGACATAACACCTGAGGAACTGCTCCAAGGACTGGTTCACCCTTTCAGTCTGCCCATTAGACTGCGGATGGTAGCCTGACGACAAGCTGACAGAAATCTGGAGATCGGAACAAAATGCCCTCCAGAATTTGGCCACAAACTGGGATCCGCGGTCAGAGACCACATCAAGTGGCAACCCGTGGAGACGCACAACATGCAGCATAAATAATTCAGACAGGCGTCTGGCTGATGGCAGCCCAACCAGTGGAACGAAGTGCGCCATCTTCGAAAACCTGTCAACGACAACCCAGATGGCTGTCATCCCCGAGGATTTGGGCAAGTCCACCACAAAATCCATTGAAATGTGGGTCCATGGCTTAGATGGGATAGAGAGTGGATGTAATGGGCCAACAGGAACCCCTCTAGGAGTCTTATTTCGGGCACAGATGTCACATGCCCGAACCCACTGATCCACATCCTTAGCCACCGAGGGCCACCACACCGCCCTAGATAGCAACTCCCGAGTTCTGGCAATACCCGGGTGACCTGCCGACTTCTTGGCATGGAATTCCAGGAACACTCGCTGTCTTAACCTAGGAGGCACAAACAAAAGACCTACCGGAAGGTCTGGAGGAGCCTGCTCCTGTGCTCTAAGGACTAATGATAAGAGGTCCTGGGTAATGCCCACTTTAATACATGATGGGGAAACAATGGGCAACGGCTCCTCGGTGGTCTCCTGGATTGGAGCAAAACTCTGCGAGAGCGCATCAGCCTTGATGTTTTTTGACCCAGGGCGATATGTTATCAAAAAATTAAAGCGAGCAAAAAACAAAGCCCATCGTGCCTGCCTGGCATTGAGACGCTTCGCTGACTCTAAATATGCCAGATTCTTATGGTCAGTGAGAATTGAGACCACAAACTTAGCCCCCTCAAGCCAGTGTCTCCACTCCTCGAGTGCATCCTTAATAGCCAACAATTCCCGGTTACCCACGTCATAATTCATCTCGGCAGGCGAAAATTTACGGGAAAAGTAAGCACAGGGATGAAGGCGATTATCAGACACTCCCATCTGAGAAAGCACTGCCCCAATACCCATCTCAGAGGCATCCACCTCCACCACAAAAGGACGCTCTGGATCTGGGTGTCGCAGCACCTTGGCCGAAACAAATGCCCTTTTGAGACGGGCAAAAGCCGCTTTAGCCTCACAAGACCAGTGAGCAACATCCGCCCCTTTCTTAGTGAGTGCCACCAAGGGCGCCACTATAGACGAAAATCCAGCGATAAATCGTCTATAAAAATTCGCAAAGCCCAGGAAACGCTGAAGCGCCTTCAAACTAGTGGGCTGCACCCAATCCAGGACTGCCTGTACCTTGGAACCCTCCATTTGGAAACCTTCTGGGGAGATAATATATCCTAGAAATGCGATTTGCTGAACTTCAAATTCGCACTTCTCCAGCTTCGCCCCAAGCCGGTGGTCTCTGAGTTTCTGGAGGACTAAGCGTACATGCTTCCGATGTTCCTCCAGGGAATGGGAGAAGATTAGGATGTCATCTAAGTATACAACTAAGAATCTATCCAAATATTCCCTGAGCACATCATTCATGAAATCCTGGAAGACTGCCGGGGCATTACAGAGCCCAAAAGGCATCACCAAATATTCATAATGCCCTGAGTGGGTATTAAAGGCAGTCTTCCATTCATCCCCCTCTCTTATTCGGATTAGATTGTACGCACCGCGTAGGTCAATCTTAGAAAAAATGGTGGCAGTACGAAGCTGGTCAAACAAGACCGAAATGAGAGGCAGTGGGTATGAGTTTTTAATCGTGATACGGTTCAATTCCCTGAAGTCGATGCAGGGTCGCAACGAACCGTCCTTTTTACCCACGAAGAAGAACCCCGACCCAACTGGAGACTGTGAAGGTCTGATAAATCCCTTAGCCAAGTTCTCCTGAATGTACTCTGCCATAGCCTGAGTCTCAGGACGTGACAGGGAGTACAACCTGCTCTTGGGAAGCTTAGCATTTGGCAACAAATCAATGGCACAGTCATAGGGGCGATGGGGAGGTAGTACCTCTGCAACTTTTTTGGAGAACACGTCCGCAAAATCTACATAACACCCTGGCAATCCTGGCAAACTTAGCTGCGAGAGCCTGACTGGAAGGCTCAAGCAACTCCTGAAACAATCAGTACCCCAATTAAGAATCTCCCCAGAGACCCAGTCAAATTGAGGATTGTGGGCCCTTAACCAGGGTAACCCCAACACCAATGGGGCAAAAGTACAGACAGTCACATAAAAGGACAATTTTTCAGAGTGTGTGGCTCCAATAAACAAAGAAATCTGGCTAGTGCAAGAGGTAATTTTACCTTGGGATAATGGTTCCCCGTTTAACCCACAAATCTCAATTTCCGATGCCAAGGGTACTAAGGGAACAGAGTGTTTCAGGGCGAATTGGCGGTCCATAAAAACCCCGTCGGCCCCACTGTCCACAAAGGCCTCAGTCTTGACAGTTTGACCGAGGATCTTCAAGGTCACCGGAATGATAAAAGTCTTCTTGGGAAATTCTGACTTCTGGCCTGACAGGATATTTCCCATCACCCTCAGGCCCTGAAGTTTTCCGGCTTTTCTGGGCATGATACTACCACATGACCTTTATTCCCACAGTACAAACACAACCCCTGCTGTCTCCTCCGCGTCTTCTCACGCGAGGAGAGGCGGGTAGCCCCAATCTGCATAGGCTCCTCAGAAAATTCCTCAGAGTCTGAGGTTCCCTTGGGAAGGAAGGAAATCTCAGTCTCCCTTTCAAGCCTACGCTCTCTCAGCCGTCTATCCACCCGGATGGATAACTGCATGAGCTGATCCAAGCTTTCAGGCAAGGGATATTGTACCAGTTGGTCCTTTATCTGGTTAGAAAGACCTCTTCGGTACTGGTGTCTCAGGGCTGGGTCATTCCACTGGGTATCATGGGCCAACCTCCGAAACTCCGTACAGTAAACCTCAACTGGCCTTCGCCCTTGCTTAAGGATCGAAATCTGAGCCTCGGCTGAGGCCGTCTTGTCAGGGTCATCATACAACATGCCCAGTGCCGTAAAAAAAGCATCAACACTTTTAAGCGACGGACAGTCAGGCTGCAACCCATATGCCCAGACCTGTGGGTCTCCTTGTAGCAAGGAAATCACTATGCCCACCCGCTGAATCTCCGACCCAGAAGACTGAGGCCTAAGCCGGAAGTATAGCTTGCAGCTCTCCTTGAAACAAAAGAACTGCGAGCGATCTCCAGAAAAACGATCCGGGAGATTTACTTTCGGCTCCTTAACCCCTGCAGGTGCTGCTGCTGCGGGAGCTCCGCCAGCAGCCTGGGAGGTGTGCATTTTAATGGACAAATCATTAAATTGTCGAGTCAGGACCTGCACCTGATCGACCACCTGTTGCAACGTATTTTGAGGGGTATGCTCCATATTCCCACAAAATTTTAACAGGAGTATTAGGCTGCTGAATATGTTATGCACACCAGTGCCTGCAGGAATGTACTGGTGTTTTAACTGTTATGCAAAACAGATGGACTCACAGACAAACTGGGGGATATGCCATAATGTACACAGAAGCTGATAGGGTAACAAAATACACACAAAGTGAACAGAGAAGCCCAGAGGCTAAGGAACTGGGTATCTCCCTTGTATTAGAACTGCTCAGATGGAAAAGCAAGATGTTGTGTTTTAATACGTAGAGAACCCGAAATGCTGTTGCTAAGGGCAACAGCAAAACCCTAAAGGGTTACCAACGGGTGTGGCAGTAAACTCCTTGGTCAGAGATGGAATGATAGACACAAGGAGAATCTCCACAATCCTAATTCTCACTTGCAGTGCACAGGTTTTAGCTTACTGCCACTAAACTGACCCCTGACACCTAGCACAGTGAGACAGGATTAGACAGGCAAGTCTTAGAATACAGCCGCAAACTTGCTAAGTTCACAGAGTAGTAACAGAACCCCAGCAAGCTAAACGACTGACTCCAGTCTTACTGCTAGGTCTGGATTGGCAGAGTGTAATACCAAATCCCCAGGCCTATTTGCAGTAAGCAACAAACAAATACAAAGCTACACAGTACTGGCTAACTTTCATGAACTGACTAACCAACAAAGATTCAGCAGCATCTGCTTACCCTGAAAAGAGGCCTTATAAAGCAGTTGCTGTCCACGCCCCACTCAGACCTCACAGACTGTGAGCACAAAAACCAGCAGCGGATCCCCTGCCGTGCACAGAGCCTATAACCACTGCACAGCAAAAGACCCGAACCGGAGTATCAGCTGCGCTCAGGTTACACCACTAGCACTTGTCTCCCGGTTGCCATGACGACGTGGCAGCACAGGGCAGGAGACCCTAACAGAAGGAAGTCTCTCGGTGGGTAGGGACCACCGTTTAACATAGGCTTCGGTAATAAAGTTCCCAGCTGCTCCGGAATCAAGGAGGGCAATGACGTTCCGATAACGTTGAGCAACTTGAAGCGAGACTGGGAGATTACAATCTTGAGGAGATGGAGAGGAGATCATTACTCCTAGCCGGCCCTCTCCTTGGCGAGCTAGGATCTGGAGTTTCCCGAACGTTTGGGACAGGCATTAATGGTGTGAGACGGAGCTGCACAATAAAGACAGAGAGACTCGGAGAGACGTCTTCGGCGCTCAGCAGGAGTTAAACGGGAACGACCAATTTGCATGGGCTCATCTTTAGTTGGTGACAGTTGGCGAGGAGGAGGAGCAGAAGATTTTGGAGCAGATGATCTTCCACGCTCAGTTGCTCTCTCTCTGAAACGTAAATCAACTTTCGTGCAGAGTGAGATTAGCTCATCTAACTTGGAAGGTAAGTCTCTGGTAGCTAACTCATCTTTAATACGCTCAGATAAGCCATGCCAGAATGCAGCGTACAGGGCCTCGTCGTTCCATGCCAGTTCGGATGCCAGGATCTGGAACTGTATCAGATATTGTCCTACAGTACGTGACCCCTGGCGTAAACGGAGAATCTCGGATGAAGCTGAGGTTACCCGGCCTGGCTCATCGAAGATGCGCTTGAATGTTGACACGAATGCAGTGTAAGAAGATAGCAGGGTGTCGGACCTCTCCCATAACGGTGATGCCCAATCAAGGGCTGAGCCACTGAGAAGAGAAATAATGTAGACAATTTTTGTACGGTCACTGGGAAAATTGCCAGGTTGTAGCTCAAACTGAATCTCACACTGGTTGAGAAATCCCCTGCAGAATCTTGGAGATCCGTCAAATTTTGCTGGCGTTGGAAGATGAAGACGTGGAGCAGAAATGGGTAAGGTGGGTGGGGTTATAGCTGGAGTCACTGTGGTTGACGCACCAGAAGCGCCTGATCCACGGAGAGTTGTCTGAATCCCATCCAGCCGAGTAGAGAGATCCTGGAGACAGCGGATGATGTGGCCCTGTGCAGCCTCCTGATGTTCTAGTCGGGCTGCCAGTTCTTGCATCGGGCTGGTCGCTTGATCCTGGTCTCCGGCTGGATTCATTAGGTCAGTGCTTACTGTCACAACTGAGGGCCTGAGCTGACGGGAGGCAGCCTCAGTTGTAGGGGCTGAGATGTACCGGAACCTGGGAGGTTGTATCAGACCCCTGGACATGTAAGTAACATGAAGAAGAACCGCCCGAAGGCGTGACCACGACAACTTGAATAAAAGTCAATGATGTTTATTTATGACAAACTCCATGCATCACAGTAGCAGTAAAAGAAACATAAAATCAGCAGAGAAATAATACAGTTCCTGGGTACTACAGGGTGGCAGGGGCCACAGAGCTCTGGTAGTATGAGACAGTTCTTATTATCTGCGAGTTGGAAAGTCCTTACCAGGCCTGACTGTAGCAATGAAGAAAGCCCAGGATCGTACCAGCTGGTGTTCCAGGGAAAGCTGGACTGCTGTAAATAAAATAGCTGCTGTGGGTTCTGGCTGGAACCAGACAGATGTTGGCACGGAGTGGATACTGGCTGGAACCAGTTAGATAATAAATGAAGCTTGAGAGCGATGCAAATATGAATGAAATGTAGAGTTTGAGAGCGGAGAAATAATAATACCGGTGGAGAGTGGTAAACTGTAGAAAGGACACCGGCCCTTTAAGAGAAGCTGTACTCTGCTGGAAGCTGGGCTGGAAGCAGGTAATGTTGTAGCTGGAAACATATGAATCCACAATGGATCGGAGAGTCAGGCTACACCGCAGGTGGAATGCTGGTGCGGGTCTCTATGGTGGAAGTCTTGAGACAGGAGCTGGAACCTGGAAGACAATCACAGGAGAGAGACAAACAGGAACTAGGTTTGACAACCAAAGCACTGACGCCTTCCTTGCTCAGGCACAGTGTATTTATACCTGCAGCAAGGAAGGGATTGGCTAGGCAATTATGCAGATTATCAATATTGAGAACAGATTGGTGGAAATGATCAGCTGACAGAATCCAAGATGGCTGCACCCATGCAGACACTTGGAGGGAAGTTTGGTTTGTAATCCATGTGGTAATGAAAACAGTAATGGCGGCGCCGGCCACCGGAGACAGGAGGCGCCAAGCTGACAGGTGCACATCCAACCACGCGGACACAGCGGAGGCCGCGGCTGACGTAATCGCCACTCAGACACTCTGCATGCAGAAGCTCAGGGACGGCGGCGGAGGCCGCGGGAGACGCCATGCCAGATGTAATATGGCGTTACTGTGACAGCGTCTCAGAGAGACAGGAGAGGATGCAGGAATGTGAACATTAGGATAACAGATGGGATCCGGTCCTGGAGCGCTGAGCCAGCCTTAGGAGGCATCTGATGGGTAAGAAATGGCGTCCAGATACCCGGATCGTGACACCAGGAGCACAGTAATCAGGAGCTGTCACGATCCGGGTATCTGGACGCCATTTCTTACCTATCAGATGCCTCCTAAGGCTGGCTCAGCGCTCCAGGACCGGATCCCATCTGTTATCCTGATGTGCACATTCCCGCATCCTCTCCTGTCTCTCTGGACGCAGTCACAGTAACGCCTTATACATCTGGCATGGCGTCTCCCGCGGCCTCCGCCGCCGTCCCTGAGCTTCTGCATTCAGAGTGGCGATTACGTCAGCCGCGGCCTCCGCTGTGTCCGCGTGGTCGGATGTGCATCTGTCAGCCTGGCGTCTCCTGTCTCCGGTGGCCGGCGCCGCCATTACTGTTTTCCAGACCACATGGATTACAATCCAAACTTCCCTCCAAGTGTCTGCATGGGCGCAGCCATCTTGGATTCTGTCAGCTGATCTTTCCTACCAATCCGTTGTCAGTATTATTAATTTGCATAATTGCCTAGCCAATGCCTTCCTTGCTGCAGGTATAAATAGGTTGTGCCTGAGCAAGGAAGGCGTCAGTGCTTTGGTTGTCAAACCTAGTTCCAGTTTGTCTCTCTCCTGTGATTGTCTTCCAGGTTCCAGCTCCTGTCTCCAGACTTCTGCTATAGAGACCCGCACCAGCATTCCATCTGCGGTGTAGCCTGACTCTCCGATCCATTCTGGACTCACCTGTTTCCAGCTACAACATCACCTGCTTCCAGCTCAGCTTCCAGCAGTGTACAGCTTCTCTTAAAGGGCCGGTGTCCTTTCTGCAGTTTACCACTCTCCACCGGTATTATTATTTCTCCGCTCTCAAATTCTACATTTCATCTATATTGCATCGCTCTCAAGCTTTATTTATTATTTAACTGGTTCCAGCCAGTATCCACTCCGTGCCAACACCTGTCTGGTTCTAACCAGTACCCACAGCAGCATTTTATCTACAGCAGTCCAGCTTTCCCTGGAACACCAGCTGGTACGACCCTGGGCTTTCCTCATTGCTACAGTTGAGCCTGGTAAGGACTTTCCAACTTGCAGATAATAAGAACTGTCTCATACCACCAGAGCTCTGTGGCCCCTGCCACCCTGTAGTACCCAGAAACTGTATTATTATTTCTCTGCTGATTTTTATGTTTCTTTTTACTGCTACTGTGATGCATGGAGTTTGTCATAAATAAATATCATTGACTTTTACTCAAGTTGTCGTGGTCACGCCTTCGGGCGGTTTCTCTTCATGTTACTTACATGTCCAGGGGTCTGATACAACCTCCCAGGTTCCGGTACGTCTCAGCCCCTACAACTGAGGCTGCCTTCCGTCAGCTCAGGCCCTCAGTTGTGACAGTAAGCACTGACCAAATGAATCCAGCCGGAGACCAGGATCAAGCGGCCAGGCCGATGCAAGAACTGGCAGCCCGACTTGAACATCAGGAGGCTGCACAGGGCCACATCATCCGCTGTCTCCAGGATCTCTCTACTCGGCTGGATGGGATTCAGACAACTCTCCGTGGATCAGGCGCATCTGGGGCGTCAACCACAGTGACTCCAACTATAACCCCACCCACCTTACCCGTTTTCTGCTCCACGTCTTCATCTTCCAACGCCAGCAAAATTTGACGGATCTCCAAGATTCTGCAGGGGATTTCTCAACCAGTGTGAGATTCAGTTTGAGCTACAACCTGGCAATTTTCCCAGTGACCGTACAAAAATTGCCTACATCATCTCTCTTCTCAGTGGCTCAGCCCTCGACTGGGCATCACCGTTATGGGAGAGGTCCGACACCCTGCTATCTTCTTACACTGCATTCGTGTCAACATTCAGGCGCATCTTCGACGAGCCAGGCCGGGTAACTTCAGCTTCGTCTGAGATTCTCCGTTTACGCCAGGGATCACGTACTGTAGGACAATATCTTATACAGTTCCAGATTCTGGCATGGAACGACGAGGCCCTGTATGCTGCATTCTGGCATGGTTTATCCGAGTGTATTAAAGATGAGTTAGCTACCAGAGACTTACCCTCCAAGTTAGATGAGCTAATCTCACTTTGTACGAAAGTTGACTTACGTTTCAGAGAGAGAGCAACTGAGCGTGGAAGATCATCTGCTCCAAAATCTTCTGCTCCTCCTCCTCGCCAACTGTCACCAACTAAAGATGAACCCATGCAAATTGGCCGTTCCCGTTTAACTCCTGCTGAGCGCCGAAGACGTCTCTCTGAGTCTCTCTGTCTTTATTGTGCAGCTCCGTCTCACACTATTAATGCCTGTCCCAAACGTCCGGGAAACTCCAAATCCTAGCTCGCCAAGGAGAGGGCCGGCTAGGAGTAATGATCTCCTCTCCATCTCCTCAAGATTGTAATCTCCCAGTCTCGCTTCAAGTTGCTCAACGTTATCAGAACGTCATTGCCCTCCTGGATTCCGGAGCAGCTGGGAACTTTATTACCGAAGCCTATGTTAAACGGTGGTCCCTACCCACCGAGAGACTTCCTTCCTCCTTTTCCTTAACTGCCGTGGATGGCAGTAAAATTTTTGATACAGTTATTGCTCTAAGGACTCTACCAGTTCGTCTGAGAGTGGGAGTTCTTCATTCCGAACTTATTTCACTTTTAGTGATTCCAAGAGCCACACATCCTGTGGTCCTGGGCCTTCCATGGCTCCGTCTTCACAATCCTACAATTGATTGGACGACTACGCAAATTCTGGCATGGGGTCCCTCCTGTGCTGAGACATGTTTGTTTAAAGTGTTGCCTGTCTGTTCTTCCTCCCCCAGGTCGTCTGATGTTCCACCTCCTCCATATCAAGATTTCACGGATGTGTTCAGTAAAGCTTCTGCTGATATCCTTCCTCCTCATAGAGAATGGGACTGCCCGATTGATCTCGTTCCAGGGAAGGTTCCACCTCGAGGCCGAACTTATCCGTTGTCTCTGCCTGAGACGCATTCTATGGAGGAATACATTAAAGAGAACCTAGCAAAGGGGTTCATTCGACCTTCTTCTTCTCCAGCCGGCGCAGGCTTCTTTTTTGTAAAAAAGAAAGATGGTGGTCTGCGGCCGTGCATCGACTACAGAGGTTTGAACGACATTACCATCAAGAACCGCTATCCTTTACCCCTGATTACTGAGCTCTTTGACAGAGTTAGCGGAGCTACCATCTTTACAAAGCTGGACTTGAGAGGTGCATACAATCTCATCCGGATCCGTGAGGGTGACGAGTGGAAGACCGCATTTAACACCCGTGACGGACATTATGAGTACCTCGTCATGCCCTTCGGATTGAGCAATGCTCCAGCTGTCTTCCAGCATTTCGGCAATGAGATTTTCAGAGACATTCTATACCGTCATGTCGTGGTCTATCTAGATGATATCCTCATTTTTGCCAACAATTTAGAGGAACATCGTTTTTGGGTAAAGGAGGTTCTGTCCCGTCTCCGTGTCAATCATCTCTATTGCAAATTAGAGAAATGCGTCTTTGAAGTCAAGTCCATTCCGTTTCTAGGGTACATTGTGTCCGGTTCCGGACTAGAGATGGATCCTGAGAAACTACAAGCAATCCAGAATTGGCCGGTACCCTTAACCCTCAAAGGGGTCCAGAGGTTCTTAGGGTTCGCCAATTATTACCGAAAGTTTATACGAGACTTTTCCACCATTGTGGCGCCTATTACTGCTTTCACCAAGAAGGGTGCTAACCCGTCCAAGTGGTCTGAAGAAGCCATGCAAGCTTTTCATCTTTTAAAACAGAGGTTCATCTCTGCGCCTGTCCTGAAACAGCCTGACATCGACTCTCCTTTCATCTTAGAGGTGGATGCCTCCTCCGTTGGAGTAGGAGCGGTGTTATCTCAGAGGGCTAAAGATGGCCATTTACATCCTTGCAGTTTCTTCTCACGGAAGTTCTCCCCAGCGGAGCGCAACTATGCCATTGGCGACCAGGAGTTGCTAGCCATCAAGCTCGCTCTACAGGAGTGGAGATATCTGTTGGAGGGAGCTTCTCATTCAATCACCATCCTTACAGACCACAAGAACCTTCTATATCTGAAAGGCGCACAATGTCTCAACCCTCGTCAGGCCAGATGGGCACTTTTCTTTTCCAGGTTCGACTTTAAACTCCAGTTCTGTCCGGGCTCTCAGAATCGCAAGGCCGATGCCCTTTCCCGCTCATGGGAGCAAGAAAATGAGTCAGAGTCTTCAGACAAGCATCCTATTATAAATCCGTTGGCATTCTCCACGGTAGGGATGGACTCTACGCCCCCATCAGGGAAAAGTTTTGTGAAGCCGACACTAAGGAAGAAGCTCATGCATTGGGCCCATGCTTCCCGCTTTGCCGGACATACAGGTATCCAAAAAACCCTGGAGTTTATCTCTAGGTCCTATTGGTGGCCAACTCTGAAAAAGGACGTTTTGGAGTTTATTGCATCTTGCCCAAAGTGTGCTCAACATAAAGTATCCCGCCAGTCGCCTGCGGGGCAACTGGTTCCACTATCTGTTCCCCGTCGACCATGGACCCATTTGTCGATGGATTTTATTACAGATTTGCCCATGTGCAACAAGTTTAATACATTCTGGGTGGTAGTTGACCGGTTCACCAAGATGGCACACTTCATTCCTCTTACCGGTCTTCCGTCAGCTTCCAAGTTGGCTCAAGTATTCATACAAGAGATCTTTCGACTCCACGGTCTTCCTGAAGAAATTATCTCAGATCGAGGAGTTCAATTCACAGCCAAATTCTGGCGAAGTTTATGTCAAGTCCTCCAAGTCAAGCTAAAGTTTTCCACGGCTTACCATCCTCAGACCAATGGTCAAACTGAGAGGGTGAATCAGGACTTGGAGTCCTTCCTCCGCAACTATGTGTCCTCCTCTCAAGATGACTGGGTTCAGTTACTTCCCTGGGCCGAGTTCTGTCATAACAACCAGTATCATTCTTCATCTTCTTCAACACCATTCTTCACCAACTTTGGATTCCACCCTAAAGTCCCTGAGTTCCAACCGCTTCCAGCAACTTCTGTTCCCGCAGTGGATATCACCTTGCATCAGTTTGCCAATATCTGGAAGAGCGTACGATCAGCTCTGCTCAAGGCATCGTTCAGGTACAAGAAGTTTGCGGATAAGAAGCGTCGAGCAGTTCCTGCTCTCAAGGTGGGTGATCGGGTATGGTTATCCACGAAGAATTTGAGGTTAAGAGTTCCCAGTATGAAGTTTGCACCTCGCTACATCGGTCCTTTTAAAATTAATCAAGTCATCAATCCTGTTGCTTACAGACTCCAGTTGCCTCCCTTCTTAAAAATACCCAGGACATTCCATGTTTCCTTGTTGAAACCGCTAATCTTGAATCGGTTTCATTCCTCACTTCCTCCAACTCCGAAAGTCCAAACTCAACGAGGCGTTGAGTATGAAGTAGCCAAGATCCTGGACTCACGTCACCGTTACGGTCAACTTCAGTATCTTATTGACTGGAAGGGTTATGGCCCTGAGGAACGTTCATGGACCAATGCTTCTGATGTCCATGCTCCTGCCTTGGTCCGGAGATTCCATTCCAAGTTTCCTCAAAAGCCAAAGAAGTGTCCTGGGGCCACTCCTAAAGGGGGGGGGGTGCTGTCACGATCCGGGTATCTGGACGCCATTTCTTACCTATCAGATGCCTCCTAAGGCTGGCTCAGCGCTCCAGGACCGGATCCCATCTGTTATCCTGATGTGCACATTCCCGCATCCTCTCCTGTCTCTCTGGACGCAGTCACAGTAACGCCTTATACATCTGGCATGGCGTCTCCCGCGGCCTCCGCCGCCGTCCCTGAGCTTCTGCATTCAGAGTGGCGATTACGTCAGCCGCGGCCTCCGCTGTGTCCGCGTGGTCGGATGTGCATCTGTCAGCCTGGCGTCTCCTGTCTCCGGTGGCCGGCGCCGCCATTACTGTTTTCCAGACCACATGGATTACAAACCAAACTTCCCTCCAAGTGTCTGCATGGGCGCAGCCATCTTGGATTCTGTCAGCTGATCTTTCCTACCAATCCGTTGTCAGTATTATTAATTTGCATAATTGCCTAGCCAATGCCTTCCTTGCTGCAGGTATAAATAGGTTGTGCCTGAGCAAGGAAGGCGTCAGTGCTTTGGTTGTCAAACCTAGTTCCAGTTTGTCTCTCTCCTGTGATTGTCTTCCAGGTTCCAGCTCCTGTCTCCAGACTTCTGCTATAGAGACCCGCACCAGCATTCCATCTGCGGTGTAGCCTGACTCTCCGATCCATTCTGGACTCACCTGTTTCCAGCTACAACATCACCTGCTTCCAGCTCAGCTTCCAGCAGTGTACAGCTTCTCTTAAAGGGCCGGTGTCCTTTCTGCAGTTTACCACTCTCCACCGGTATTATTATTTCTCCGCTCTCAAATTCTACATTTCATCTATATTGCATCGCTCTCAAGCTTTATTTATTATTTAACTGGTTCCAGCCAGTATCCACTCCGTGCCAACACCTGTCTGGTTCTAACCAGTACCCACAGCGGCATTTTATCTACAGCAGTCCAGCTTTCCCTGGAACACCAGCTGGTACGACCCTGGGCTTTCCTCATTGCTACAGTTGAGCCTGGTAAGGACTTTCCAACTTGCAGATAATAAGAACTGTCTCATACCACCAGAGCTCTGTGGCCCCTGCCACCCTGTAGTACCCAGGAACTGTATTATTATTTCTCTGCTGATTTTTATGTTTCTTTTTACTGCTACTGTGATGCATGGAGTTTGTCATAAATAAATATCATTGACTTTTACTCAAGTTGTCGTGGTCACGCCTTCGGGCGGTTTCTCTTCATGTTACTTACATGTCCAGGGGTCTGATACAACCTCCCAGGTTCCGGTACGTCTCAGCCCCTACAACTGAGGCTGCCTTCCAGCAGCTCAGGCCCTCACTTGTGACACGAGCACAGTAACCAGGAGCACAGTAATTAGGAGCACATTAACCAGGAGCACAGTAATCAAGAGCACAGCAATCAGGAGCACAGTAATCAGGAGCACAGTAATCAGGAGCACAGTAATCAAGAGCACAGTAATCAGGAGCACAGTAATCAAGAGCACAGTAATCAGGAGCACAGTAATCAGGAGCACAGTAATCAAGAGCACAGTAATCAAGAGCACAGTAATCAGGAGCACAGTAATCAGGAGCACAGTAATCAGGAGCACATTAACCAGGAGCACAGTAATCAAGAGCACAGCAATCAGGAGCACAGTAACCAGGAGCACAGTAACCAGGAGCACAGTAACCAGGAGCACAGTAATCAGGAGCACAGTAATCAGGAGCACAGTAACCAGGAGCACAGTAACCAGGAGCACAGTAACCAGGCGCACAGTAATCAGAAGCACAGTAACCAGGAGCACAGTAATCAGGAGCACAGTAATCAGGAGCACAGTAATCAGGAGCACAGTAACTAGGAGCACAGTAACTAGGAGCACAGTAATCAGGAGCACAGTAATCAAGAGCACAGTAATCAGGAGCACAGTAATCAGAAGCCCTGCTATGACGATGCCCATTTGAGGTCAGGTGACTTTTTTTCTTCTAGTTATTACGATTTATTAGTTTATTTTGCAACTGGCAGGGAGGGGGGCAATCGTCAGTATATTGTGGTGGTGAATGAAGGGTGAGGTTGGAGCTGCTTTTGGCAGGGACCGGCCCTGACATAAAGGGGGCATTGACGTGAGGGGGGTGGTTGGGCAATAATGCTCTGCCTGGTGGCAGCCTGACCCTTAAATTTGCCCCCGTATAGAATCCCTGTATTGAATGGAGTGGATACTACTGAATCTCCAGTTGTGGCATCACAAGTCCCAGCAGACCCTATTAGTCTGAAGTGATATGCCTTGGGCTTACAGAATAAACTAACATCAGAGACTGCTTGCCCGGGCAGAACGGAATATGGGTCTATGGAACAGCCCTACACATGGGTTTTAGCACTGGTCCGGCTGTACAACATTCAGTAACATGATTTTCCCCAGTCGCACCACGTGCAGTGAGCACACACGGATTTTATGCACTGTAAGTGCTGAATTCCCAAACCAGTTTTTCTTCTTGTTTCTCGCGCTCTGCAGATGCATTGAATCGATGCCAAGAACCTAGAGCCTTAAAGACATGTCTATTAAACATCACATCACAGATCAGATCCTGGACGCAGCTTTGATTGGAGGAATTGCTGCCTGTCCGGTCACATCCTGAGCATAAAGAATTTTTTTGCATGTGTATGGGCACGCGCTCGTGTGGATGCTTTTCCAGAGTAATGTGGGAATATAGCACATTACTTAATACTGTGGGCTTTATTCAGAGTTGGAAACAGATATAAAAGGTGCATTTTTGCAAGCAATTCAGAGTTGGGCACATATGCACGTTTGCAACTACGTCTTCCTCCCTGTCACATATCAGTGGCAGATGCGGCCAGAATATGCTCGTCGTAACCAGTGACATCACAGAGAGTGCAGCCTATCCAGTCACTAGGAGCCTGTGACATCACTGAGAGTGCAGCCCATCCAGTCAATAGGAGCCTGTGACATCACAAAGAGTGCAGCGTATCCAGTCACACAGCAACACACGGCAGAGCCGCAACTCACGAACACCAATGGATATAAAACGGAGATCAGTCAGGACTCCAGGGAACCAAACGACCACTTGGGATGAGATGACAACTCCCGAATACCGGACTTCTGAGGACTGGAATGACCGAATACAGCAGGACTGGAAACAGACTCTCAGCAAACAAAGGCAGCATGCAGGAAGCTATTACCGGCGTCTGTGAGAAGCCCTGGGAGTGTATTTAACAAGGAGTCCTCCAATCAGCTGCTAAAGGCTGATTAGAATAAATGCCGTGCAGCTGCCTTGCTGCACGGCCAGAGAGCAGGTGAATATCTTAATTTCCTAAAGCCTAGCAACGGGGAACGCGGTCCGCCAGTGGCGTCCCCGTTGCTAGGGTCCGTGCGGCTCAGCGCGCCCGGCGTCTAGCGTTGCTAGGGAGCCGGCGGCTGTACACGCACGGCGTCTCTAGTTGCTAGGCGCCGGGCCACGCAGACAAGCGGACCCCGGCGCCTAACAGGTGTTATCTCCTGACTCCATTATTATTATTATTATTATTATTATTATTATTACATTTTATTTATAAGGCGCGACATGTGTTTCGCAGCGCCGTACAAAGGACAGTACAGGGAGACAAAACATAGCATTACAGTAAATAAATAACAGAAATAGTGTACAAGTAACAAAGAGCACCACAATTCTCATACATAATACAGCTAAGATGTAAGAATTGAGGGATTGATCATCGTACTACAAGAGGCTGGTGGCCATAGATGGAGATAAGCCTTTACTTGCAGGGTAAAGATGGTCTTTGAGTAGGGGAGAGCTACGAGTGAAATGTGTTCAGACGAGGGCTTAGATAACAAGAGGAAAGAGAGCCCTGCTCTGAAGAGCTAACAATCTAGTGGGGAGGGACGACAGACAGATGACAAGAGGTGCAGGCAAGCGGGAGTTAGCCTGATGGCAGTATGCAAGCAAAGCTGAGATGTTCACGGCATGAGGCAGGGGGGTGGAGGCGCGGCTTCAGGACTAGGTTATGCATCGGGAGGGTATGCTTTGATGAATAGGTGGGTTTTTAGTGCCCGTTTGAAGCTTTGCAAGGTCGGGGAGAGTCTAATGGAGCGGGGGAGTGCGTTCCACTGAAGGGAAGCAGCATGGGCATAGTCTTGAACACGAGCATGGGAAGCAGTGACCAGGGCAGAGGAGAGGCAACGGTCATTGGTCGACCGCAGGGGGCGGGAGGGAGTATGAAGGGAGAGGAGTTTGGAGATGTAGGGAGCAGTGGAATTAGAGATGGCCTTGTATGTGAGGGTGAGGAGTTTGAAGAGGATTCTGTAGAGGAATGGGAGCCAGTGTAGATTTTGGCGAAGGGGAGTGGCAGATGTGGTGCGGCGGGAGAGGAAGATAAGCCTAGCTGCAGAGTTTAGGACAGATTGGAGGGGAGCAAGATGGGAGCAAGCGAGGCCAGTGAGGAGAACATTGCAGTAGTCAAGTCGTGAGATGACCAGTGAGTGGATGATGAGTTTAGTTGCACTCTGGGAGAGATATGGCCTGATACGAGCAATGTTGCGTAGCTGGAAACGACAGGATTGTGCCAGAGCTTGGATGTGGGGTGCAAAGGAGAGGGAGGAGTCAAGAGTGACACCCAGGCAGTGGAGTTGGGGAATGGGGGAGATGGTGGTGTTGTCAACAGTGATAGAGATATTGGTCGGGGGTGTTGCTCTGGATGGGGGGAAGATGATGAGTTCAGTTTTGTCCATGTTGAGCTTCAGAGAGCGCTCAGACATCCAGGAGGAGATTGCGGAGAGGCATCTGGAAACCTGGGAGAGGACAGAGGGGGACAGATCAGGAAAGGAGAGGTAGAGTTGTGTGTCATCAGCATAGAGGTGTATTGAAGGCCAAAGGAGTTAATGAGCGCACCCAGGGAAGAGCTGTACAGGGAGAACAGAAGGGGTCCAAGGACAGAACCCTGAGGGATACCAACAGGAAGGATGGGAGGGTGTGAGGTGGTGCTGGAGGCAGACACAGAGAAGGAGCGGTTAGTGAGGTAAGAAGAAAACCAGTCAAGGACAGTGCTAGAGAGGCCAGCGTTTTGGAGTGTGCGCAGGAGGAGAGGATGATCTACGGTGTCAAAGGCAGCAGAGAGGTCCAGAAGGATGAGTAGAGAGAAGTGGCCCTTGGATTTGGCTGAAAGTAGGTCATTGGTGACTTTCACCAGGGCAGTCTCAGTTGAGTGGAGTGGGCGAAAGCCAGATTGTAGTGGATAGAGGATGGAGTTGTCAGAGAGGTAGCTTGTGAGACGGCTGTAGACCAGTCATTCAAATAATTTGGAGGCGAGAGGGAGAAGAGAGATGGGGCGGTAGTTAGTGGGTGATTAGGGGTCGAGGTTGGGTTTTTTGAGAATAGGTGAGACCAGAGCATGTTTGAATGGCAAGGGGAAGATGCCGGTAGAGAGGGACAGGTTAAAGAGGGGAGCAAGGTGGGAGCAGGCAGTGGGGGAGAGGGAGCGGAGAACACGGGAGGGAAGGGGGTCCAGGGGGCAGGTGGAGGGGGGGGGATAAGATGAGGGAGTGGACTTCCTTTTCTGAAGTGGGACGGAAGGAGGACAGGGTGGGATATATGGAGGGGAGGGATAGAGGGGGCAGGGGGGTAGCAGAGGAATGACAGCGGGAGATGTCGTGTTGGATGTCCTCAATTTTGGAGATGAAGAAGGAGGCAAAGTCAGTGGCAGTGAGGGAGGATGGGAGGGGAGGAGGAGGGGGCGAAGGAGAGTGTTGAAAGTTTCAAAGAGACGATGTGGACAGGAGGACTGAGAAGAGATGAGTGCTTGGAAAAAGGATTGCTTGGCAAGAGAAAGAGCAGAGCTGTAGGAGGAGAGAATAAACTTGAAATGGAGGAAGTCCGGCAGAGAGTGAGATTTCCTCCAGGAGCGTTCAGCGGAGCATGAGCATTTTTGTAAAAGACGAGTTAGTTTGGTGTGCCAGGGTTGGGGTTTGGAGCGGCGGAGGGGGACAGAGGAGAGGGGGCCACAGAGTCGAGAGCAGCAGTTAGGGAAGAGTTATAGAAGGAGGCTGCCTGGTTGGGACAAGTCATAGTGGAAAGAGGAGAGAGGAAAGTCTTGAGGGAGGACATGAAAGTGGGGTTGAGAGACCCGAGATTGCGTCTGGTGGTGGTGGGTCATGGCGTGGAGAGGAGGAAGGAGGATGAGAAGGTGAAAGAAAGCAGATGGTGGTCAGAGAGAGGGAAGGAAGAGTTGGAGAAATCAGAGAGATCACATCGGTGGGTGAAGACAAGGTCGAGGGAGTGGCCGAGATTGTGAGTAGGGGTGGAGGTCCATTGAGAAAGTCCAAAGGAGGTGTAAAGGGCGAGAAGATTAGTGGAAGCAGCATTAGTGATGTCAATAGGGATGTTAAAGTCACCGAGGATGACAGAGGGGAGGTCGGAGGAGAGAAAGTGGGGAAGCCAGGCAGCAAAGTTGTTGAGGAAAGGTGAACAGTGGCCAGGGGGGCAGTAGATCACTGCCACAAGGAGGTGAATGGGGTAGAAGAGGCGGATAGTATGGACCTCGAAGGTGGAAAAGGTGAGGGAGGGCTCAGGTGGGATGACACGAAAGGTGCAGTTAGGGGAGAGAAGGATGCCCACGCCTCCACCCTGGCGGCCATCAGGTCTGACCGTGTGGGTGAAGGAGAGGCCTCCATAGGAGAGGGCTGCAGGAGAGGTGGTGTCAGAGGAGGAGAGCCAGGTTTCAGTGATGGCGAGAAGGTGAAAAGAGTGGGAGATGAAGAGGTCGTGGATAGTTGGCAGCTTGTTGCAGATTGATCTAACATTCCAGAGTGCACAGGAGAAAGGAAGGGAGGGGACAGGGGAGATAGGTATAAGGTTGGCTGGGTTTTGAGTGTATGTGGGTGATTTGGAATTTGGGGGGTGAGACCTATCAGTGAGGATTGGTATGTGACAGGATCGAGAAGCCATAATTCGGTACAGTAGTGTGGTTCAGAGGAATAGAGTGGTGTGGGTGTAATATAGAATGAACAAGGTGAATGCGGGGTGTAGTGAAAGCAAAAGACAGTGCAAACAGGATTTTAAGAAATAAACTTCCATCACTAGGAAGTTGTGGCATTTGCATTGGTAAAAGGTAATTAAGTGGCTATTGTGGCTGGGATCACTCCTTGCCATTTGGGCCAAACTATAAACTAACCCGCTGATCTACGTGCGGGATAACAATACCAATTCTTAGTTTTAGAAGCTTTAGTAAATTTACCCCATAGACTTTGATGGCCGATAAGAACCACTTGGCCCATCTAGTCTGCCCCTTTTTTAAACATATTGTTACCTCAAACCCTTTTTGATCCTTATTTATTTCTAAGGATATCCCATGCATGTTTAAATTGCTCTACTGTCTTAGCCTCTACCACCTCTGATGGGAGGCCATTCCACTTATCCACTACCCTTTCTGTGAGGTAATTTTCCCTCAGCTTTCCGCTGAACCTACCTTCCTCCAGTGTCAGTGCATGTCCTCGTGTCCTATTGCTATTTGAGGAATGTTTCCCTCCTGGACTTTGTTGAGACCCTTGATATATGAGAACGTTTCTTTCCCTTCTCTGCTCCAAACTATACATATTGAGATCTTTTAGTCTTTCTGTGTGTGTGATGTAGACCATGCACCATTTTAGTTGCCCTTCTTTGTACAGTCTCTAATGTATTTATATCCTTCTGAAGATATGGCCTCCAGAACTGGACACAGTATTCTAGATGAGGCTGTACCAATGACCTATACAGTGGCATTATTATTACTTCTTTCTTTCTGCTGCTGATTCTTCTCCCAGTGGAGCCAAGCATCTGACTAGCCTTCCTCATTGCTTTGTTACATTGCTTACCTGCCTTTATGTCACCTGAAATAGTGACTCCTAGATCCCTTTCCTCCTCAGTAGTTTCCAGTATAGTGCCATTAATACTATATTTATCCTTTATGTCACCTGAAATAGTGACTCCTAGATCCCTTTCCTCCTCAGTAGTTTCCAGTATAGTGCCATTAATACTATATTTATCCTTTATGTCACCTGAAATAGTGACTCCTAGATCCCTTTCCTCCTCAGTAGTTCCCAGTATAGTGCCATTAATACTATATTTATCCTTTATGTCACCTGAGATAGTGACTCCTAGATACCTTTCCTCCTCAGTAGTTCCAGTATAGTACCATTATTACTATATTTATCCTTTATGTCACCTGAAATAGTGACTCCTAGATCCCTTTCCTCCTCAGTAGTTCCAGTATAGTACCATTATTACTATATTTATCCTTTATGTCACCTGAAATAGTGACTCCTAGTCCTAGATCCCTTTCCTCCTCAGTAGTTTCCAGTATAGCGCCATTAATACTATATTTATCCTTTATGTCACCTGAAATAGTGACTCCTAGATCCCTTTCTTCCTCAGTAGTTCCCAGTATAGTGCCATTAATACTATATTTATCCTTTATGTCACCTGTGATAGTGACTCCTAGATCCCTTTCCTCCTCAGTAGTTCCCAGTATAGTGGCATTAATACTATATTTATCCTTTATGTCACCTGAAATAGTGACTCCTAGATACCTTTCCTCCTCAGTAGTTTCCAGTATAGTGCCATTAATACCATATTTATTCTTTATGTCACCTGAAATAGTGACTCCTAGATCCCTTTCCTCCTCAGTAGTTCCCAGTACAGCGCCATTAATACTATATTTATCCTTTATGTCACCTGAGATAGTGACTCCTAGATCCCTTTCCTCCTCAGTAGTTTCCAGTATAGTGCCATTAATACTATATTTATCCTTTATGTCGCCTGAAATAGTGACTCCTAGATCCCTTTCCTCCTCAGTAGTTCCCAGTATAGTGCCATTATTACTATATTTATCCTTTATGTCACCTGAAATAGTGACTCCTAGATCCCTTTCCTCCTCAGTAGTTTCCAGTATAGTGCCATTAATACTATATTTATCCTTTATGTCACCTGAAATAGTGACTCCTAGATCCCTTTCCTCCTCAGTAGTTCCCAGTACAGCGCCATTAATATTATATTTATCCTTTATGTCACCTGAACCTGAAATAGTGACTGAAATAGTGCCATTAATAGTGCCATTAATACCATATTTATCCTTTATGTCACCTGAAATAGTGACTCCTAGATCCCTTTCCTCCTCAGTAGTTTCCATTATAGCGCCATTAATACTATGTTTATCCTTTATGTCGCCTGAAATAGTGACTCCTAGATCCCTTTCCTCCTCAGTAGTTTCCAGTATAGCGCCATTAATACTATGTTTATCCTTTATGTCACCTGAAATAGTGGCTCCTAGATCCCTTTCCTCCTCAGTAGTGTCCAGTATAGTGCCATTAATACTATATTTATCCTTTATGTCACCTGAAATAGTGACTCCTAGATCCCTTTCCTCCTCAGTAGTTTCCATTATAGCGCCATTAATACTATGTTTATCCTTTATGTCGCCTGAAATAGTGACTCCTAGATCCCTTTCCTCCTCAGTAGTTTCCAGTATAGCGCAATTAATACTATGTTTATCCTTTATGTCACCTGAAATAGTGACTCCTAGATCCCTTTCCTCCTCAGTAGTTCCAGTATAGTGCCATTAATACTATATTTAGCGACAATATTTAGAGACAATGGGGGTAATTCCAAGTTGATCGCAGCAGGAAATTTTTTAGCAGTTGAGCAAAACCATGTGCACTGCAGGGGGGGCAGATATAACATGTGCAGAGAGAGTTAGATTTGGGTGGGTTATGTTGTTTCTGTGCAGGGTAAATACTGACTGCTTTATTTTTACACTGCAATTTAGATTGCAGATTGAATACACCACACCCAAATCTAACTCTCTCTGCACATGTTATATATGCCCCCCCCTGCAGTGCACATGGTTTTGCCCAACTGCTAAAAAATTTCCTGCTGCGATCAACTTGGAATTACCCCCAATGATCTCTGGATTTTTGAGACCCAAGTGCATGACTTTGCATTTTTTTGGCATTAAACTGTAATTGCCACACTCTTGACCATTCCTCTAGTCTACCTAGATCCTCAATCATGGGATCTGGTCTGAAGATCGACAGTGTCTAGGTCGACAATGTTTAGGTCGACCACTATAGGTCGACAGTCAATAGGTCGACATGGATGGAAGGTCGACAGGGTTTCTATGTCGACATGTGCTAGGTCGACAGGTCTAAAGGTCGACATGAGTTTTTCACATTATTATTTTTTTTATTTTTTCATACTTAACGATCCACGTGGACTACGATTGGAACGGTAAAGTGTGCCGAGCGAAGCGAAGGCACCATGCCCGAAGCATAGCGAGCGAAGCGAGCCATGCGAGGGGATGCGGTGCACTAATTTGGGATCCCGGTCACTCTACGAAGAAAACGACACAAAAAAATAATAATCCTCATGTCGACCATTAGACCTGTCGACCTAGCACATGTCGACCTAGAAACCCTGTCGACCTTCCATCCATGTCGACATAGTGACTGTCGACCTATAGTGGTCGACCTAAACATTGTCGACCTAGATACTGTCGATAAAACGAACCACACCCAGAATGCTTGTGGTTCTAAAGTTTCTGTTTTCTTGAACCTTAGTCTCGGAACGAATCCCTCTCAGGTATGGAAAGATGTGCTTACAGCTGTACCCGTTCTCTTTTCCTGGATTAAATGCCACTTGACAGAACTGCGTGAGTTATGTCTGGTTGTTGCCAACACTTGCAGACGTCCGAGTTCCTATGTCACTCTGATAGTTTCTGAGTCTGATGTTGGGCACATAGATTTGGACGTTTTCAATGCTTTTGTTGATGGGTGTGCTTCCTGCTTTAGCATCTGTCATTACTAAATTGTTGAACACAGCTTCCATTTAGCCATTTTGATCTATGGTACAGTTCCGGCACAAGTCCAACGTCTTTGAGCTTGAATCTGTCACTTAACATCAGCTTGAAATTTGCTCTTTGGCCCTCTTGTCTACCAGCAGTAGATCATCTACATAGACGTGTATAATAAACAGCTATTTCTCTTTCCACTTGAAGTAGAGACAATGATCGGTCTTTGTTCATTTCCAGCAGTACTGTCTAACGTCTTGGACCAGCAACAACCATATATCGCCTTCTTCAGGAGGCACCCTTTTCCTCCTAGGATGTATTGGTAGTGTTCTGGTGATTCCATATAAATGTCTTCCCTCTTCTAGCTCACCATTCAGATAAGCAGTTTCAAAGTCCAGTTTCTACACTTAAATTGCGCAGTCCCCGACTCCACCCCCCCCCTCCCCCCCCCCCCCCCCCACACACACGCGCTGCCCTGCAAATGCCCACCGCTGTCAATCACACGATGGATGCAACTGCAATGTGTGGGTCCGCACAGCTGCAAAAGGGCCGCTGCCCAGTTTATTTTATTTATTAACAGTTTCTTATATAGCGCAGCATATTCCGTTGCGCTTTACAATTAGCGGCAGGGTCTGAAAGAACCTCATTGTCTTCATGGCTCTATCCTCATCATCTGGGCTTGGATTATCACCAGGATCTAATCATGTTCTAGAAATCTACATACGTGTCTATAGAATGTACAATGGAAATTTCAAAAGACCCCCAGTGGTCTTCTAAGGCCTCAATGCATATGCATACTTGATGTGTATCATTTACTGCACTCAACAAGGTTCAAAGGGTAGAGTCAGAGTTGGATACAGCAGCGATACTGGACAGTGGAACGTGTTTTTTTCTCTGCGCATGCAACTGATTCTGGATGCTTGGTAGCAGAAATGTGAGAGGTTTTCCTGTGGGTGTGGTATGGAGCTTAGACCAGAGATAGGTCAACAGTGTCTAGGTTGACCACTACTGGTCAACAGTGACTAGGTTGACAGGGATGCTAGGTCAACAGGGTTTCTAGGTCAACAGTGTCTAGGTTGACAGGTCAAAAGGTCAAAATTAGTTTTTAAGGTTTTTTTGTGTCATTTTCTCCGTACAGTGACCGGGAACCCCAATTAGTGTACAGTGTGTCCCCTCGCCATGCTTCGGGCAAGGTGCCTCGCTCCGCTACAGCTGCGCTTGGCACAGGTTACTATTCCCAATCGTAGTCCACGTGGATCTTTAAGTATGAAAAAGTAAAAAAAAAAGAATTTAAAAAAAAAAACCTAATGTCGACCTTGTGACCTGTCGACCTAGAACATGTTGACCTAGAAACTCTGTCGACCTAGAAACCCTGTCGACCTAGTTACTGTCGGCCTATAGTGGTCAACTTAGACACTGTCGACCTAAGTGTGGTCGACCTAGAGACCGGATCCCTTCCTGGAAGGTGACTGGGAGGTAAGTGGAGATTTTGCCCCTAGCAACCAGAATCTGCTAAAGATTTATCCAGCACATTCTAGAAGATAGTATCTAGAATCTGATTGGTTGTCATGGGCAACATCTCCAGTTCTGAAAACCTGCACTTTTGTAAATATACACCTAGCTCTTTAGAATGGGTTAATCATACACTCCAGTGTGAAAAGAGACTTCTGCCGGATCCCACAAATTAAATGGCATTTTGTCCAGATGATACCAAGATACAGTAAATCAGGTCTGTGAGAAAATCCTGACCTTGATTCTGGTTTAGACACTACCAGTTTGTTATTTAACTAAATATTTTTTTCTTTTTCTATTTTTCTTTTCATTTTTAAGCACAGGGAGCGGATTATAGATCGTTAAATGTCTTTCCATAAAAACGTGATCTATGGTGGCTTTATACATTAGCATGTTCAAACTAGAAGGAATCTGAAGGCCGGGGAGTGATTTTTCTTTTGCAGACTAAATACTCCGACTGTTTCAAGTGTCAGGTAAAAAATGGAATCACAGTACAAGACCCAAACAGTCTGAACAATTTATGCAACAGGGTAGACGCACCTAGTGACTGTCGACCTATAGTGGTCGACCTAAACATTGTCGACCTAGACACTGTCGATCTTCAGACCGGATTCCAAGCATTCTGTGATGCCAACTGGGGAGCGGATGAGGAGGACGGGCAATCCTACACCGGATACCTATTTGCTATGGCAGGAATGGCCATCAGCCAGAGCCGGCTCTAACCAATATGATGCCCTAGGCAAGATTTTGGCTGGTGCCCCCTAGCACCGCCTCTAGTTCTGAAGGAGATGCCTGGCATGAGTCAGCTGGCAGCTCTGCTAACGTCGGGCGCCTTTTGTTTATGAAAATGCATCTTATTTGCATTACTATGTGGCTAGGATGCACAAGCAGCTTCTGCTGATTAAATTGATATGCGGCATGCCTATATTCTGTGTGTGACTGTGGCTGTATCTGCATACGAAATGCTACATTACAGTGACTTCCAGGAATACACGCAACGTAGCATTTTGTATGCAGATACAGCCGTAGTCACACACAGAATATAGGCATGCCGCATATCATTTTAATCCGCAGAAGCTGCTGGTGCCCCTAAGCATACCAAATGCCCTAGGCATTTGCCTAGTTTGCCTATGCCTAAGGCCGGCTCTGCCATCAGCTGGGCACGTAGAAAACAGCCAACAGTTGCCTTCTATACTACTGAGGTGGAATACATGACTCTTACATAGACAACCAAAGAGGCCTTATGGCTGAATGGGCCTGAGGGAGATATGTATCAAATCTTGGAGAGAGATGGTGTGACCGGACGGTCCCGTACGAAAGCCCTCACCGCTTTCGCGTCCCATCCCCAGTACACAGAATTGATGTTTAGGTCATGCCGGACCTAGCCACACAGGGGATTCCCACTTCCTGTCAGTAACCGCCTGTTACTGACTCCACCCACTCCGCAGCGGGTGGGTTTACGCTGCCACCACCAAACTCCTAACCTGCCGTGGCCTTTGGAACCACGGTTCTGCTTTGTATGCGTCGACACGTCGCCTTACCACACCTGTGTGGCGTTGCCGAAACCCCAAACGTTGCTTGCCTAAACACAGCATGGTAGCAGGGCGAAGGCGGAGTTTGGAGACGCTGGTTACACCCTCGGACAGCCGGAAAACGGAGCTAGGTTTTGCCTAGCCCTGCAGGTCACAAGATGAAGTACAGTGCGTAGACCCTTTAATACTAATCAATCAGCTCCTGTCATTTTCCAAACATATCTTGCAGCATTACAGTTAGACAGCGGTTGGTACTTTATCTCTCCACTTTATCTCTCTACAATACAATATTTGATACAACTCCCCCTATGTGTGAGTTAACAGGGGTGTAGCGAAGGTGTCTCCAGTGGTGCGCCAGCTCCAGGCGCCGGAAGAGTTAGCGGGCGCGCCACCAACACTGACAGCCGGCACAGGCTGGAGCTCTGTCGTCCTCTTTATATGTCTCACTGTCTGCTTGTAGCTGTGCAGCGGGGTTACTCCCTGCTATACCACTCTCTGTGCCCACTGCTGCAGCACCTCTTTCTGCCCCAGCTGCTGCAGCACATCTTTCTGCCCTGCTTGTTGCAGCACCCATCTCTGCCCCGGCTGCTACAGCACCTCTCTCTGCCCCAGCTGCTGCTGCAGCACCTCTCTCTGCATTAGAAACTGCAGAGTAAATTGTACATGCGGCTTTACTGTGGAATAACGCGTTTAAATGATTCTACTGCGGCATAACGTGTATAAACAGCTCTACTGTGTTGTGTAACGTGTATAAGGGGCTCACCTGTGTATCGTATCATGTATAAGGGGCTCACCTGTGTGGCGTAAAGTGTATAAGGGGTACTACTGTGTGGTGTCATGTGAATAACGGATACCACTGTGGTATGATGTGAACAACGGAAAATAATCTGTAATCTGAATTTTTACTTTTCTGTGGCCACGCACTTTCCCATGAAGCCACACCCCTATATTTTTGTTGCGCACTTTTGGTGCACACTGTCCCTATTTTAAACATGGGGGCGCCCAAAGAAAACTTTCGCCCCTAGATCCACAAGGTCTAGAACCAGCCCTGTCTCCGATTTAGGATTTTTAAAGATTTTTTTCTTTTCAAATGTAACATGCCCCCGATTCAGTACAGGGGAGGGGGGCGCCGAAACATACCCTTGCTCTGGGCACCATGGCACCTAGCTACACCTCTGCTTAGGGTCTCTCTTGAGTCAAGTGAAAGACGTTCATCTCTCACTGTGGTGCGCTAACAACATGCACAGTAGTAAAGTTGACGGCCATCTTGGTTAGGGATATGAAGCCTCCCTGAAGAAACGTAAGCATGGAGTATGCGCAGCAGCACTCTCCAATTTCAACATATAAATCACCCCCCAGTCATACTTACCTACATTTTATTTCTCCTCTCCGGGAGAAGTCCGGAGAGGAGACGCTGCAGTGTCTTTGGGGGGCGGGGCCGGGCTGTGACACCACTAAGCCCCGCCCCCGCATCGGGAAATGCCACGATTAGCGGGTCTGCGGGAAGGGGGCGGGGTTAAAATGCCACGATTTGCGCCATTTTAACCCCTTCTCCACCCGACGGACCCGCGAATGCGGGAGGTTATCTCTCCATCCTGCTCGCATCACTAGGGTGCGAGCAGGATGCGGGAGACCTGGCCACTCTTCCGGGGGTGCGGGGGGCTACCCCAAAAAACGGGAGCCTCCCGCAGCTTCCGGGAGAGTAGGTAAGTATGCCCCCAGTTCCTAGTGCAGCTTGAACCCCACTTCACAGTACCTGCACCATCACCGGATGTTATCTTCCATCCTACAGTATCTGGGATTGTAGCTGTAAGCGGTGACCATGTCTTCAGGAGCAGCGTATATACTGTCCCAGATCTGTTGTCAGAAACATGAAGTCTCTCGCTGTGTCACCGAGTCTCCCGGCAGTGGGGGTAATTCAGACCTGATCGCAGCAGCAAATTTGTTAGCAGTTGGGCAAAACCAAGGGGGTCATTCCGAGTCGATCGTAGCTGTGCTAAATTTAGCACAGCTACGATCAGGCACTCAGACATGCGGGGGGACGCCCAGCATGACAGTGACACCCCCCCCCCCTGCAGAAGTGCAAAGACTTCGCACAACGGTGATGCCTCTGCACTTCAAGAGTAGCTCCCGACCAGCGCCGCTTTAGCGTGCGGGCCAGGAGCTACTCGTCACTCTCCGGCCCGCAGCAGCTGCGTGTGCCGTCACGCAGCCGCCGTTGCCCGCGCCCCCCCCACATCACGGTCCGGCCACGTCTGCGTTGGTCGGACCGCGCCGCCATCCAGCCCCCTCCCGCCCAGTGACCGCCTCTGCCTCAGAGGCGATCGCTAGGTAATGACGGCACATGCGCAGTTCCGACCTGATCGCTGTGCTGCGAGAAACTGCAGCGAGCGATCGGGTCGGAATGACCCCCCCATGTGCACTGCAGGGGAGGGGGGGGGGGGCAATGTAACATGTGCAGAGAGAGTTAGATTTGGGTGGGGTGTGCTCAAACTGAAATCTAAATTGCAGTGTAAAAATAAAGCAGCCAGTATTTACCCTGCACAGGAACAAAATAACCCACACAAATCTAACTCTCTCTGCACATGTTACATCTGCCCCACTTGCAGTGCACATGGGTTTGCCCAACTGCTAACAAATTTGCTGCTGCAATCAGGTCTGAATTACCCCCAAAGGTCAGTGTTTTCTTAACATTCTGCGCAACGCGTTCTAAAAATATCATCTGATCTTTACACAAAATAATGTCACATACAGTAACACTGACTGGCACAAGATAGATCTCAGTCATTGGGAAGACAGTGGTGGAAATAATTAACTCCTGAGATTTCTTTTTGTCAGTCTTGCCCAGAATGAACGCCAGCCAGTGGTGCTGGAATGTTAGCGAATTGTTTATCATTTCTGGAAATTTAGCATCAATGTGACCTTATAGTTGCCTGATCCCCCATCCTGAGAGGCTTCTGGGAGAGCAGACATCACTCCTGCATCCCGAGCAATGTGGATTGCGGAGTTACAGCACTTATGGTGCCCATACACTTGTGCGATGCTCCGCACCGCGACATCGCGGGGCATCTTACCGGCAGTTCATCGCACCTGAAATGCCAAAGTGATTACCATGCGATCATGCGATAGATTGCATGGTAATCACGTGATGGGCACATCACCGCCGAGTGGGAGCGACGGTGCCCATCGCACATAGCAGTGCGATATATTGCATGTGTTAAAAAAAACATATGCGATCGCACTGCGATGCGAGAAATATTATGTGCAGCACATAATATTACGAGACGCGATATTCGAGCGGCGTGCCTGCACATCGCGTCTCATGGTACCTTAAATGTGCATACAATCCTTCGAATTCTCTCACAGATCCGGTCGAAATCGAAGGTTAGCACCGATTATCTCACAAGTGTATGGGCACCATTATAGCGGAACTACTATGGCGCAATTTGCTGCACCAGGGCCCCGCCCCTTCCCAACTGGACCTTCCCCCGCCTGGATCTCCTGCAATACAAAACAGAAAAGTTTGCCTAAAATCTGTTCAGATCTTCGACTTGGTTAAAAAAAAAAAAACAACAAGTAGAGAATACAAATTCTAACAGACAAAAGTATATACATTATCGTTCATTTATTGATCAACATTTTGTAGTTGGAAAAAGTATGTGATCCTGCAAGACACAGTAACGGCTGTGATATGAGCACCCCACGTGACCATGAGCACCCCACGTGACCAAACCAGGTCTATGGTGTCTTACATGTCATGCAGGAAACTCTGATCACACAGGAAAGGAATTCAGGTTTCACTTTCGCTGTTCCTGTTGTTATCTGAATCCTGAATAAAGGTGTCGGATAAGAATGAGGCTCCCTCTCCCGGGATTTATTAAAGCCGAAGTTCACTTAAGTTGTCGATTTTTATTTTTATTCCAAAGTGCAAAACATCTTCTGCTCCAAATTCGTTGTAGTCTGAATTGTGCAATTAAGTTACGATTTTTCTGGTATTCCCCCGCACCCCCTAGTGAAGTATGCAGGATGTGGGAGATGATACAGCAAATCTCGGGTCTGTATGAAGGGGTTGGGGCTAAATGGCGTGACTTGCATCATGAAAGTCTCTGATTTAAGGCGAAACTGTGGTCTTGCGGCTCAACTTTCCCCAACATTCACCGGTCAGCTGTAATTCTTCCCATATTGCATGCATGGAGCTAAATGCGGATATCATTAACTACGCCATGCCGAGTTGCTGTCGCATGTCGCACCCAGAGTCCAGGTGTCACTTACCGGATCAATGGTGCAGCGCCCTCTCTCTCAGACAGGGGGAATGGATGCTGCACTTTGCGCAGGTATACCGCGTTCATGATGATTCCAAACGTGACTTTGGGGGGAGATGAACAGCATCAAACTTTCCGAGGAGGAAAAGTGGAATTGTTGCCCATACCAATTAATAACTTCTATATCATTTTATAGGATGTACTTAATAAATGATAACTAAAACCCGATTGGTTGCCATGGGTAACTTCTCCACTTCTCCACTCTTTTGAAGCTTTAATACATGTCACCTTTCTTTGGTGGGGCGGCTGCTTCTTCCCCCACATGGGCTCCCTCTAGTGGTGACAAGTCAAATTACATACCCCTGTTACCACTGTCAGGTGACCACTGACATCAGACTGCCCACCCAATGCAAATGACCTCTCCCATATAAAGCTGGTGTGGGGCTTGGCCGCTTTCCCCCATTGCCAGAACCCTATATATAAGCGCTATATAAATAAAATTATTATTATTATTATTATTATTATTATTATTATTAATTATTATTATTATTATTATGATGCTGCTTGCTCCCTGGGTTCCCTGCGTTTCCAGTGTGAATCCTGTGGAAAACCAGTGCTTAGCTTGTACTTCAGGATTCTTCATCAGGCTTCCCCATTAAGGCGGTCTTCCGCTGCCCCCCTCTCTCACCGGCGCATTTGCCATGCTGACTCATACAAAAGGATATCCAAAAATAAAAAAAACGTGTGTCGGCCATTATGGTGCCAACCTTTCATACCTATCGACCTTTTCGGGTGTCTATGTTGACCATATGGGGTCGGCCTAATGATCCACACCCCAGGGTCTCATGTGCACCTCACACCCTACACCCATCATACGCCCATGCCCCAATACCAAGGGGAACAAACAGCTGACACACCTGTTTTAGGCCACAATATGACTCTTTGCCCCATGATAAATAGCCCCCTGGGACAGTGTTAGACTGGGGCATGTAGAACCCACCGGGGAAATGCAGTGGTAGGGGCCTATGTTAGGGGCCAGTCTGCAGAGGGGGTGTGGCTGCCACCTCATTGGTTTGACTAACCATTAGAGAGTGCAATGTCTGGGCCCCTTCATAAATATATACAGTCAGTTCAGCTGCTGCATGCATGATAATGTACCAGATTAATAACAGCAATGCACTGTAGAAATTTTGAAAATACACCATAGTCCAGTATAAGGTAACATATGTATGATGTATAATTCAAGTGCACAGTCTGGAACCTGATCCTTAGAGCAGGAGGTGGGGCCCCAGGCAGTGGGGCCCACCGGTGGTTTCCCCAGTACCCCTGTGGGCCAGTCCAAGCCTGCCCTGGGAGCAGTTATTGCTGTCACACTCACGCCCTGTAACCCCTGTAACATGGTGTGGGGTATTTTCCAGCGAGTGAGACAGTATGTTTAGGAGGGTTTGATGTTCCGCCTCTGATGGGGAACACACAGCTCCGGAGCGTCTCCAAACAGGATATTGGATCACAGCCACATTCATGGTTAATACTCCTGAATGTTCCTGTCAAGCTGCAGTTCCAGCAGAAGACGGCAGCGCCCGCACAGGCCAAAAGGTGGGGAGCGCGGATCATCCACCACCAGGTCTCAGTGATAAAGGAATGAAGAGATCAGCAGGAAGAACTACACATCTCTAATCCAGCTACACCCACTGTTCCCATTTACTTCCCTCTATCGTGTCTAATAACTCTATGGGCCTAATTCAGACCTGATCGCTCGCTAGCTGCTTTTTGCAGCGATACGATCAGATAGTCGCCGCCCATAGGGGAGGGTATTTTTGCTTTGCAAGTGTGCGATCGCATGTGTAGCCGAGCGGTACAAAAAAGTTTTGTGCAGTTTCTGAGTTGCCCAGAACTTACTCACCCGCTGCGATCACTTCAGCCTGTCCAGTCCCGGAATTGACGTCAGACACCCGCCCTGCAAACGCTTGGACACGCCTGCGTTTTTCCAGCCACTCCCTAAAAACGGTCAGTTGACACCCACAAACGCCCTCTTCCTGTCAATCTCCTTGCGATCGTAAAATCCATTGCACAGCAATGATCCGCTTTGTACCCGTACGACGCGCCTGCGCATTGCGGTGCATGCGCAGTTCTGACCTGATTGCAGCGTAGTGAAAAAACCTAGCGTGCGATCAGGTCTGAATGACCCCCAAAGTCGACCATCCTTGTTGGGCTACGTAACTCATTATTACTAGTGATATGCGGTTCACTTCTCCCGAAAACCGAATTCACCCAAATTTTGTGGATCTGAAACAAACCAAAACATTGTCCGGATCTCCTGAGAAGAATTCAGCCGAATCGAGTCCCGGTTAGGATCTTCCCGTGGTTCGTATTTTAAATTTGAATTTCTGGTTTTGGATTCGATTTGGTTGCAAAATAACGTGATTTTAGCTGTTTTTATTGATAAAAAAATAAATCTGCACCTGAAACCAAACACGAGGGTTGTTTTGCAAAACCAAACCCAAAACCAAAACATAAAGGCAAATCTAGATCCAGTAGGCACACAGCCTGGCAGAAGGCGTATGTAAGACCATACTGCCCGGGCAAGCCACTCTCCATAATAACATCGCCACTGACCGGAGTTATGTTTCTTGCATTAAGTGCTCATACTTGATACTTGATAAATATGATATTCTATAGCTCAGATGGTGAGAACAGAGTATATACACGGAATAACATAAAATATATGCAGGTACCTAATTCTGAAATGCTTTTGCACATAGCCCACAAATAGTGGACAGATGGGGGCAGTAATATTGGGAGATGTGGCCCCCTGCAAAATAAATATAAAAAATGATCCCCTCTCAGCAGAAAAATAACTCCTCAGTGGCTGCTGCCTATAAGTGACCCAAGCCCTAGTGACCTGCCACGACATCAGTTCCCTAACCTAGGAACTCCTGTCACCATGGCAACAGAGAGAGCGCCAAGATGGCGCCCAACTGTGAAGAGGGAGATTTGGCCCCCTCAACAGCTGACCCGGGCCCCTCCAACACAGGTAATCAGTACCTGCAACACTCCCCCCCCCCCCATCCCCCCCAGGCTCCAGTGCAGATTACATCTACCCCACCTGCAATGCAGCATGGTATTACCAAGGTGCAAAGTTACCTGCTCTTTTTTTCTTTTCTTTTTTTTTGCTTTACTCACAACTCAAATTCAGCAGAGTATTATTTGATAATCCCCATTCTGGCCACATATGAAATGCCAGGAGATGAGTTTCATCCTTGCTGGGTGACTATGGCTCTCATATACAGGGCTTCAAAGGAAGAGAAATATTAGAACTCGAGGACATACACTGAGACTGGAGGGGGGGAGGTTCAGGGGAAATTTAAGGAAAAATTACTTCACAGAAAGGGTAGTGGATAAGTGGAATAGCCTCCCATCAGTGGTGGTAGAGGCTAAGACTGTAGAACAATTTAAACATGCTTGGGGTAGGCATATGAATATCCTTACAAAGAATTAAGGTTCAAACAGGGTTGAGATTACCTAAAGGATGAAAAAAAGGGGCAGACTAGATGGGCCAAGTGGTTCTTCTTATGTATGTTTCTATGTACTATGAGCAGTGGCGGATCCAGGGGGTGGGCACTCGGGCCCGTGCCCCCCCTGTCATTTGTGGGCCGTCCCCATCCCCGTCCCCGCGGCGTCGGCACCGCACAGGGAGATGACGGGCGCCCGCTGAGATTGTGTTACCAGCGGGCGCCCGTCTCCCTGCACAGCGGTAGCCGGAGGCAGGAGCTCAGTACTGAGCTCCGGCTTCCGGCGCTGTCACTGCGCCGTGCGCTATGGGAGAGACGTCAGTCATGACGTCTCTCTCATAGTACTGAGGAGAGGACGCCAGCCAGAAGGAGGACTGCAGCGGCACTCGGTAAGTATTATGTTTTTTTCTTCCTTAATGCAGCGGGGGCATCTCCTGGGGGAAAAATACGGGGGGACATTACTACTGGGGGGGCATCAACAAAGGGCATTACTACTGGGGAGGGGGGGCATTACTACTGGGGGCATTATAACTGAGGGCATCACTACTGGGGGGGGGCATCACTACTGGGGGGGAGGGCAGCTACTGGGGGCATTATTACTGGGGGGGCAGCTACTGGGGGCATCATTACTGGGGGGCACCTACAGGGGGCATTACTACTTGGGTGCTAAACTACAGGGGCATTACTACTTGGGGGCTAAACTACAGGGGGGCCAAACTACTGGGGGCATAACTACAGGGGCCAAACTACTGGGGGCATTACTACTGGAGGCTAAACTATAAGGGGGGCATAACTACAGGGGCTAAACTACAATGGGGCAAACTACAGGGGGGCATTACTACTGGTGGCTAAACTACTGGGGTCATAACTGCAGGGGCATTACCACTGGGGGCATAATGACTGGGGGCATTACTACAGGCAACATTACTACTAGGGGCAATACGGGCATTACATAAGGGGCACCACTACTATGGGGTCTATATAACGGGCACTACCAGTACAGTGGACATTGCATAATGAGCGCTACAACTGTGGGCATTGTATAAGAAGCGCCACCTCACATGCACCGAAGCCGCACGCTAATGTACTTGCCCCTTCCATGGTGCCCCCCCTATAATTTTCTTCTGGATCCGCCCCTGAGTAAGAGTCACATACAGGAAAATCAGCATCTATTAAACGACGTTAGTACAGAGCCCTTATGGGGCATTACAGACCTCCTATTTATCACTGGGAAATAACCAGCCTGATCATGTGAGTATTTACCAGCAGCACAAAGTATTTCAGGAGATCTGTATGCTGATCTTCCTGGACTGGCACTTATGTGAGGTTTAGAAGGTGGCATTACAATGCTGGTTGGGACCCATCAGATTTCTCAGCGGCCCTGATCATCCAATATGCTTGGGCCGTGTGTGGCTCACTGTTGGGTCACTGCTACCTGTTGCCTGTCTCAGGTATTGTGGTGGATTCCTGCAGGTGGAAGGAGCAGGGTCCCCGAACAGCACGGAGTAAGGATGTGGGATGCATCTAGCGATAAATTGATGTCTAGATGAGAACAGTTTGTGCAGCCATTTGGAAGGCATGATGTTACTATGGACATACCTAATCACATACTTACCTACTTTGCTGCCTCCTCCTCCAGAAGGAGGCAGCGTTGTAGGTGAATGGGGGCGTGGCCGGCAGCAGGACGGTTGGTTAGGGGGCGTGGCCGGCAACAGGATGGGCGGTCCGGGGGCGTTGCATCAGGGTCGCGTCATCGTGACTCCACCCCCCGCTGTGCTGTGCCGAGAAATGAGGCGCTGCATAGCGGGGGGCGGAGCTACGATGAATCGCATCATCGGACCCCCTCGGCCCGCCTACTTGTTCACTGCTGCAGGTGGGGGAAAGCGGGAGGCTTGCCCACCTTTCCGGGGGGCCGGGAGGGTCACCCGATTTTTGGGAGCCTCCCGGCCATTCCGGGAGGGTAGGCAAGTATGCCTAATCATACCCCCTGTCATAGTATCTGCCCCTCCTGCAGTGCAAATAGTGCTCTTCCTCTATCCCAGCGACAGCTCAGGGCGCACAAAGGGGGTAATTCAGACCTGGTCGCTAGCAGGCGTTTTTTGCATTCCTGCGATCAGGTAGTCATCGCTTACAAGGGGAGGGGATTTGCTATGCAGGGGTGCAATCGCATGTGCAGGAGAGCTGCACAAACAGCAGAACTTACTCTTCCAATGCGATGATCAGGGCCGGAGCTGACGTCAGAAACCCTCCCTTCAAACGCCTGGGCAGGCCTGCGTTTTTCCGGATACTACCTAAAAACGGTCAGTTGCCACCCACAAACGGCCTCTTCCTGTCAGTCACCTTGCGATCGCCCGTATGATCACTTTTCTCGCACCCTCCCGTCTCTACCCGGTGCTCCCCGTCGCTGCGGGCCGGCGCGCTGGCGCAGTGCTGTGCATACACATGTGCATTTCAGACCTGATCGCAAGCTGTACGAAAAAGCAGCCTAGCCATCAGGTCTGAATTAGAGATGAGCGCCTGAAATTTTTCGGGTTTTGTGTTTTGGTTTTGGGTTCGGTTCCGCGGCCGTGTTTTGGGTTCGAACGCGTTTTGGCAAAACCTCACCGAATTTTTTTTGTCGGATTCGGGTGTGTTTTGGATTCGGGTGTTTTTTTCAAAAAACACTAAAAAACAGCTTAAATCATAGAATTTGGGGGTCATTTTGATCCCAAAGTATTATTAACCTCAAAAACCATAATTTACACTCATTTTCAGTCTATTCTGAATACCTCACACCTCACAATATTATTTTTAGTCCTAAAATTTGCACCGAGGTCGCTGTGTGAGTAAGATAAGCGACCCTAGTGGCCGACACAAACACCGGGCCCATCTAGGAGTGGCACTGCAGTGTCACGCAGGATGTCCCTTCCAAAAAACCCTCCCCAAACAGCACATGACGCAAAGAAAAAAAGAGGCGCAATGAGGTAGCTGTGTGAGTAAGATTAGCGACCCTAGTGGCCGACACAAACACCGGGCCCATCTAGGAGTGGCACTGCAGTGTCACGCAGGATGGCCCTTCCAAAAAACCCTCCCCAAACAGCACATGACGCAAAGAAAAAAAGAGGCGCAATGAGGTAGCTGTGTGAGTAAGATTAGCGACCCTAGTGGCCGACACAAACACCGGGCCCATTTAGGAGTGGCACTGCAGTGTCACGCAGGATGTCCCTTCCAAAAAACCCTCCCCAATCAGCACATGATGCAAAGAAAAAGAAAAGAAAAAAGAGGTGCAAGATGGAATTGTCCTTGGGCCCTCCCACCCACCCTTATGTTGTATAAACAAAACAGGACATGCACACTTTAACCAACCCATCATTTCAGTGACAGGGTCTGCCACACGACTGTGACTGATATGACGGGTTGGTTTGGACCCCCCCCCAAAAAAGAAGCAATTAATCTCTCCTTGCACAAACTGGCTCTACAGAGGCAAGATGTCCACCTCATCATCACCCTCCGATATATCACCGTGTACATCCCCCTCCTCACAGATTATCTTCACGTCCAGTGTTGGGAAGGTCAGGCATCGCAACCGACACAATTGGACTCTCCTTGTGGATTTGGGATTTCGAAGAATGCACAGTTCTTTGCTGTGCTGCTTTTGCCAGCTTGAGTCTTTTCATTTTTCTAGCGAGAGGCTGAGTGCTTCCATCCTCATGTGAAGCTGAACCACTAGCCATGAACATAGGCCAGGGCCTCAGCCGTTCCTTGCCACTCCGTGTGGTAAATGGCATATTGGCAAGTTTACGCTTCTCCTCCAACAATTTTATTTTAGGTTTTGGAGTCCTTTTTTTTCTGATATTTGGTGTTTTGGATTTGACATGCTCTGTACTATGACATTGGGCATCGGCCTTGGCAGACGACGTTGCTGGCATTTCATCGTCTCGGCCATGACTAGTGGCAGCAGCTTCAGCACGAGGTGGAAGTGGATCTTGATCTTTCCCTAATTTTGGAACCTCAACATTTTTGTTCTCCATATTTTAATAGGCACAACTAAAAGGCACCTCAGGTAAACAATGGAGATGGATACTAGTATACAATTATGGACTGCCTGCCGAGTGCAGACACAGAGGTAGCCACAGCCGTGAACTACCGTACTGTACTGTGTCTGCTGCTAATATAGACTGGTTGATAAAGAGATGTCTATGTAACTATGTATGTATAAAGAAGAAAGAAAAAAAAACCACGGTTAGGTGGTATACAATTATGGACGGACTGCCTGCCGAGTGCAGACACAGAGGTAGCCACAGCCGTAAACTACCGTACTGTACTGTGTCTGCTGCTAATAATATAGACTGGTTGATAAAGAGATGTCGTAGTAGTATGTATGTATAAAGAAGAAAGAAAAAAAAACCACGGTTAGGTGGTATACAATTATGGACGGACTGCTTGCCGAGTGCAGACACAGAGGTAGCCACAGCCGTGAACTACCGTACTGTACTGTGTCTGCTGCTAATATAGACTGGTTGATAAAGAGATGTCTATGTAACTATGTATGTATAAAGAAGAAAGAAAAAAAAACCACGGTTAGGTGGTATACAATTATGGACGGACTGCCTGCCGAGTGCAGACACAGAGGTAGCCACAGCCGTGAACTACCGTACTGTACTGTGTCTGCTGCTAATATAGACTGGTTGATAAAGAGATGTCTATGTAACTATGTATGTATAAAGAAGAAAGAAAAAAAAACCACGGTTAGGTGGTATACAATTATGGACGGACTGCCTGCCGAGTGCAGACACAGAGGTAGCCACAGCCGTGAACTACCGTACTGTACTGTGTCTGCTGCTAATATAGACTGGTTGATAAAGAGATGTCTATGTAACTATGTATGTATAAAGAAGAAAGAAAAAAAAACCACGGTTAGGTGGTATACAATTATGGACGGACTGCCTGCCGAGTGCAGACACAGAGGTAGCCACAGCCGTGAACTACCGTACTGTACTGTGTCTGCTGCTAATATAGACTGGTTGATAAAGAGATGTCGTAGTAGTATGTATGTATAAAGAAGAAAAAAAAAACACGGTTAGGTGGTATACAATTATGGACGGACTGCCTGCCGAGTGCAGACACAGAGGTAGCCACAGCCGTGAACTACCGTACTGTGTCTGCTGCGACTGGATGATAAATGATATAAAAAATATATATATATCACTACTGCAGCCGGACAGGTATATATTATATATTATATAATGACGGACCTGCTGGACACTGTCTGTCAGCAGAATGAGTTTTATTTTTATAGAATAAAAAAAAAACAACACACAAGTGAAGTCACACGACGAGTGTTTAACTTTTTCAGGCAATCACAATATAAGTATACTACTAACTATACTGGTGGTCAGTGTGGTCAGGTCACTGGTCAGTCACACTGGCAGTGGCACTCCTGCAGCAAAAGTGTGCACTGTTTAATTTTAATATAATATTATGTACTCCTGGCTCCTGCTATAACCTATAACTGGCACTGCAGTGCTCCCCAGTCTCCCCCACAATTATAAGCTGTGTGAGCTGAGCAGTCAGACAGATATATAATATATATAGATGATGCAGCACACTGGGCTGAGCCTGAGCAGTGCACACAGATATGGTATGTGACTGAGTCACTGTGTGTATCGCTTTTTTCAGGCAGAGAACGGATATATTAAATAAACTGCACTGTCTGGTGGTCACTCACTATATAATATTATGTACTCCTGGCTCCTGCTATAACCTATAACTGGCACTGCAGTGCTCCCCAGTCTCCCCCACAATTATAAGCTGTGTGAGCTGAGCAGTCAGACAGATATATAATATATATAGATGATGCAGCACACTGGGCTGAGCCTGAGCAGTGCACACAGATATGGTATGTGACTGAGTCACTGTGTGTATCGCTTTTTTCAGGCAGAGAACGGATATATTAAATAAACTGCACTGTCTGGTGGTCACTCACTAGTAAACTCTCTGCACTCTCTACACTTCTACAGTACTCCTCCTAGTCCTAAGCTCCAGTAAATCTCTCTCTCTTATAATCTAAATGGAGAGGACGCCAGCCACGTCCTCTCCCTATCAATCTCAATGCACGTGTGAAAATGGCGGCGACGCGCGGCTCCTTATATAGAATCCGAGTCTCGCGAGAATCCGACAGCGTCATGATGACGTTCGGGCGCGCTCGGGTTAACCGAGCAAGGCGGGAGGATCCGAGTCTGCTCGGACCCGTGAAAAAAACCATGAAGTTCGGGCGGGTTCGGATTCAGAGAAACCGAACCCGCTCATCTCTAGTCTGAATTAGGCCCAAGGAGCGGGACAGAACATTGGTGGTCATTCCGAGTTGTTCGCTCGTTGCCGTGATTAGGTGGAAAATGCGCATGCGCTAAGTAATTTAACACAAAACTTAGTAGTTTTACTGAAGGTCGAGCATCGTTTTTCTGTCGTTCCAGTGTTCGTTGTTTGATTGACAGGAAGTGGGTGTTTCTGGGCGGCAACTCAGCGTTTTCCGGGAGTGTGTTAAAAAACGCAGGCGTGCCAGGGAAAAATGCAGGAGTGACTGGAGAAACGGGGGAGTGGCTTGACGAACGCAGGGCGTGTTTGTGATGTCAAACCAGGAACTAAACGGACTGAGGTGATCGCAATCTAGGAGTAGGTCTGGAGCTACTCAGAAACTGCAAGGAAATACTTAATAGCAGATCTGCTAATCTTTCGTTCGCACTTCTGCAAGCTAAGATACACTCCCAGAGGGCGGCGGCCTAGCGTGTGCAATGCTGCTAAAAACAGCTAGCGAGCGATCAACTCGGAATGAGGGCCATTGTCTGCTATATCTGTGCCAGAAGCTGCACTCTCCAACCAAGTGCTGTAATTAGCTGTAACACTGGGCTTACTGCCCAGTACTCCATGTACAAAACGCTGTTTCACAGTGTAAAGCAAAACCTTTAACATCGGATAAATTAGCAGATCATTTCCTGAAAAGGCTTCGGGGCTGTCTGTCTTTTTGCCATTATTGCACCTTGTGTAATTCTGTGTACTGCTGAATACGGCTAAATATAACAATGCAATAAACTTTTTTTTTTTGTCAATGTATTCCTATTATTACCGGGTGCTAATCTTCTATTTATCAATATCTTGCCAATCATTCCCTGCTATCTACACTAACGGGCATATTTTGTAATATTATTTTTATTAAAATAATGTGCAAAAAGGGCATTTTAACACCATTTTCACATTATTTTAGTTTCACCGAGATGTATTATGCTTTTGGAGCAGTATTTGTGAAAAGAACTCCTCCAAACCCGTTCATTCTCGTTTTTTTTGAGTAATCAGATGGCATTTCGCATACTTGTAATGAGAAATGTGATCTGGCCGAATTTACTTAAAAAGTAAATGTGAAAAAATACCGGAGGGAGCCCTGTGATAATAACACTATCCTGAGATAGCGATGTTATCCACAGGTTTCCTCTGGTTCCTGGCTCCATTCTCCGCTCTGACAGGCAGAGCAGAGCCGGGAGCCAGTGCCAGTGATCAGCCATGGGAGTTTAAGAAGACCACAGGTTGATCACCCTTAGAAAATATATATATTTGTTTTTATTTACTTACAGCCCCCCTTGGTGTGGTAATCGGTGAGCTCCTCTGTGCTTTCTTCCTGCACTGTGACCCCGTCATCTGGTGTATGTTGTAAACTGGCATCTCAGTGACATCAGATGACAGGGGGTCACAGAGCTGGAAGCCGGTGATCAGATGACCGCAGCCGGAGGAGCTCACTGGGACGCCAATCACCAAGTGCAAGGGTGTGGCTACCCGTTGGTGGTGGCGCATGTGCAGCACATACCCAGTAATAATTGATACATCCCTGCAATGTATTCAATTACCGCACTGCGGATTGAGGCGATTTTATCATATACCATTTGCATCGGAAATGTGGATTGTGATGCCCCCTCAATTTCACTGTCATTACATTACCGTTGTTGTGTTACCAGTACTATGTTGCCAGTATTGGAATTAACCAGCATTATTATGTCTTTACATTTACACTCATTGTAGTCAGAGGTGGTCGCATTGCCCAGAAGAGCCCAGAAAAATCCCTACGGCGCCTGCGTTACCCTGAATGTGCACAGAGACCGCTGTTGTGTAAGGAATCGCTTATAACAGAACTTGCGTCGCGCAGCCATAGGTGTTCCTGGGAGGTGGCCTGAGGGGGCATGTAATGGTTCTGTGAGTTACAGAATGTGGTTGCGTCCCAAACACAGATCCGCAGCCACAGAGGACGTGTTTAGACAAATTTTAAAAGGAAACACTGAGCAGCCCATAGTCGGTCGCACATATCAATGGTGCAAGTGATGGTGCGCCAATGGCGGAGTGTGCAGAAACGCCAGTGCAGTTGCACTGTCCACTGGCACTAAAAGTAGGTGTCTGTGCTGCACTGCACGCTGATGCACAAGGGGAAGGCTGACATTCACATTTGCATCTCGTCCCAGTAACATTGGGGCAGATGTATTAACCTGGAGAAGGCATAAGGAAGTGATAAACCAGTGATATGTGCAAGGTGATAAAGGCACCAGCCAATCAGATCCTAACTGTTAATTTACATATTGGAGTTGATTGGCTGGTGGCTTTATCACCTTGCACATATCACTGGTTTATCACTTCCTTATGCCTTCTCCAGGTTAATACATCTGCCCCCTTATCCTTTCCCACCACTACTCATATCCACCTGCCTATCCACGCTATCTGCCTACTCCTGCACCATTGGTCAGTGGCAAACGCAGGATTTCTAAAGAGGGGTTTCCAAATGCAGTCCACAATCTCCCACTCTGCGGAACATTGGAGCACGTGTGGGAGTCTGGGGGAGCGGTAGAAGAACCTATTAATGACTCTGGACATTAATGTAAACATTGGTCTTTTTATACACTGGACACTATGGAATACAGGATTAATATTCAACACTATAGATGGTCTAGGGCAGGCATTCCCAACCGCGGTCCTCAAGGCACACCAACAGCACAGGTTTTAGTGATATCCAGGCTTCAGCACAGATGGTTAAATCAAAATAACTGCAGTACTAATTAAGGCACCCGTGTTCAAGCCTGGATATAACTAAAACCAGGACTGTTAGTGTGCCTTGAGGACCGTGGTTGGGAAACACTGGTCTAGGGTATAGGCTGTACGAAACATATTTAAATAATATAAATAAGATAAATGGTCAGGAAAAGGTTATTCATACCATAATAAATAAATAAATACACAAATGTAAAACCAGCACTGTACTTTCTAAGCGCACATTCTCCCAGGCGGTCTTCAGGTTGCCGACTGTCGGAATCCCGGCACACAGTATACTGGCACCGGAATCCGACAGCCGGCATACCGACAGATTTTCTCCCTCGTGGGGGTCCACGACCCCCCTGGAGGGAGAATAAATAGCGTGGCGCTGGTAGCGCGCCACTGTGCCCGCAGCGTGGTGAGCCCGCAAGGGGCTCATTTGCGCTCGCCACGCTGTCGGTATGCCGGCGGTCGGGCTCCCGGCGCCGGTATGCTGGTCGCAGGGAGCCCGGCCGCCGGCATACCATACTACACCCATTCTCCCACCTCATGGTACGGCTCCTGTCTCTTCTTCCTGGTAGCTGCTCTCTGGTCCAGTGCACTAATTGAGGATTCAGATCCACACTCACAGCAACCTTGGTAGAAGACTTTGCTACCACTGGGCACGTGCAGCATCTCTGCTCTGTCTCTAACACTGCATGATGTGGCGGCAACTCTAGTAATCACATTATATACTATTGCTATTGTCATAATTCGAGACACTTGCCAAGAGGAGGGGGGTTTCCGGGCAACCGGAAACCCCCCCCCTGAATTTGCCTATGATTGGTCCATATCCTCCTCTCATCATCTCAACCTCCACGGTTCCCCTTGGGCCCTTTCCCTCCTTTGCTCCTTCTCTCCTGAAGCCTGTACTCATCTTACCCATCTATTCAGCCTGTCTCTCTCCTCTGGTGCTGTTCTGGCTTCCTTGTGTGTGTCAATGTGCCTACATGGCTCTCACCTCTGCAACTTTCTCTATTTTTTTCCAGGACTAAAATATTAGAAACTCACAAGAAGTTTACAGCTGATTCACCAAATGGTTTGAGATGCAAAAAGCGACAAGTCCAATCGTCTACGCAACACACCGCGACTATTTCATCATTTCACATCAGGTATGCTAGCAGGGCCCCTTCCCAGCCACCCAAGGGATACAAGCAGAGAATGAAAGGGAACTGATCTCAGCTATCCGCCATATTCCAACATAATTGTGGGTAGCGAGAGATCATGTAAGAGGCTTCATTGATGCTAAGTATTAATACTGACCTCTAAATCATACTTACCTACATTTCTTTTCTCCTCTCCAGGAGATAGCCGGAGAGAGGAGAAGTAGGTGGGCGGTGACGGGGGCGGGACTGAGCTAATGGTATCATTAGGCCACGCCCACTGCATGGGAAAATACAGTGATTGGTCGGTATATGCATAGGGGCAGAGCTTCAATGATGCAGTTTGCATATACTAGCGCCATTAAGTCCTGCCCCCTCCGCCAGGTCCGCGACTTTGCCCTATTTAGCTACCCATTCTGCCCACTTCCCTCGGAAGTGGGCAGAATGCAGGCGGGGTGCCCACTTTTCCGGGGCTGCAGGGGACTACCCCGAGAAACCGGGTGTCTCCCGCAGAATCCGGGAGAGTAGGTAAGTATGCTCTAAATAAACTAAAAGGTAAAAGACGCCAGTAGGTACCACAAAAATGGGTAATCCCCTACTTATCCAATTCATCCGCACCTGGTAATATTGTCTGTTGTTATTATTATTACATTTTATTTATAAGGAGCCACAAGTGTTTCTCAGCACCGTACAAAGGACAGTACAGGGAGACAAAACTTATCATTACAGTAAATAAAAAACAGAAATAGAGTACAGGTAACAAGGAGCACCACAATTCTCATACATAATACAGCTAAGATGTAAGTAGTGAGGGAGTAATCATCGTATTACTAGGAGCTGGCGGCCATAGATAGAGATGAGACTTTACCAGCAGGAGAAAAGCGGGTAAAGATGGTCACTGAGTAGGGGAGAGCTGCGAGTGACATGTGAGGAGAAGAGGGCTTAGATAACAAGAGGAAAGAGGGCCCTGCTCTGAAGAGCTAACAATCTAGTGGGGAGGGGCGACAGACAGATGACATGAGGTGCAAGCAAGAGGGAGGTAGCCTGATGGCAGGATGTAAGCAAAACAGAGAGATGTTCAAGGCATGAGGCAGACAGGGGTGTAGCGAGGGTGGCTACAATGTAGCGCGAGCTCCGGGCGCCAAAAAAATTAGAGGGCGCGCTGCCACCCACCACCCCCATTCCTGTGGGCAACTGTACTGGCAGCCACAGTGCAGGAGGAGGGAAAGCAGAGGGGGTGCACACTGACTCGGAGACTAGGTAGGGAACAGGGCAGGCCAGAGGCGATAGCAAGCGGGAGAGACAGACAGCTCTGGCCACCCTCTTTATAGTGCTGTGAGGCAGTAATGCTAACCATTAAACCGTCCGTACTGCCATGCCCCTATATTGTTGTTGCAAGCCTTCAGTACGCACTGAGCCTATTTTAAATATGGGGGGCAACCAAAGGAAACTATTGCCCTGAGCTCCACAAGGTCTGGAACCGGCCCTGTCGACAACTCTTGCACTGATTATTTTCTGCGTAATAAATTTTTTTTTCTTATCTGCTTCCACCTCAAGCCTCAGTTAACCAAAAAAAAAAACAAGGAAAGACACACTTACCTCAAGGATTTCCTCCTTCTGCTGCTCAGACCTGCAGAATAAATGATAAAAAGAAAGTTCTCACATATGGGCTTATTTCTGAAGAGGGCCTGGGGCTTCACCTCCATCATTCCCAATTTACTCTGACCCTTTGGTGTGACATGCAGCTTTGTACATTATTACACCACTGCATATGCTATTGATGTGAAACGCACCTCTGCATATGATCATGATGTGAAACGCGCCTCTGCATATGCTATTGATGTGAAACGCACCTCTGCATATGATCATGATGTGAAATGCGCCTCTGCATATGATCATGATGTGAGAAGCGCCTCTGTATTTGATTATGATGTGAAACGCACCTCTGCATATGATTATGATGTGAAACACACCTCTGTATTTGATTATGATGTGAAACGCACCTCTGCATATGGTTATGATATGAAACATGGTATTACTTGCACCATTGCACATGATTATGGTGTTAGACGCACCTGTGCATATGATTATGGTGTGAAACACGCCTCTGCACATGATTATGGTGTTACACGCACCTCTGATCATGATTATGGTGTTACACGCATCACTGAATATAATTATGGTGTTACATGCACCTGTGTATATGATTATGGTGTTACATGCACCTGTGTATATGATTATGGTGTTACATGCACTTTTGTATACGATTATTATGTTAAGTGCTCCTGTTTATATGATTATGGTGTGAAACGTGCGTCTGCATATAATTATGGTGTTACATAGACCTGTGTATATGATTATGGTGTTACCTGCACCTGTGTACATGATTATGGTGTTACATGCACTTTTGTATACGATTATTATGTTACACGCTCCTCTGTATATGATTATGGTGTGAAACGTGCGTCTGCATATAATTATGGTGTTACATGCACCTGTGTATATAATTATGGTGTTACATGCACCTGTGTATAGGATTATGATGTTAGATGCACCTGTGTATATGATCATGCTGCATACCTCCCAACATTTAGAAGTCCTACACTGGGATGCCCCAGCACCGTGAAAATGGGCAAGGCCTCAGGGAAAGGGGGCACAGCTTTGTGGGGATGTTGCAATCGCGTGCCACGCCCCCATTTTCATCAATGTGGGGGCATGCCCAACTCTCTGTAAGCTGCTGGCCATGCCCCATGCCTCCCTGCCACCCATGAATAGCTGCTATGCACAGCATCTATTCACCGCAGAACAGCAAGTGAGAGAGAGTCTCCTAACTGCCCCCCCCCCTCCACTGTGGGACACTGAGACTCACGGGTGGGACAGTGGGCTAGTCCCAGAAAAATCAGGACAGTTGGGAGGTATGATGCTGCAACACGCACCTCTGTATATGATTATGGTGTAATACATGAAATACGCCTCTAAGGGAGCAGCCATTATTTCCTAATGCATGAAAAGAGCATTTAGTATAACAATATAATGTGATGTACATCATGTAATGGAAAATTCCAGGGATTTATGTCCTCTGACTAACTTGTGTTGCAACGAGGTTTGGGAAACAATTTTTCAGAGATAATTAGCTTTCAAAAGCAATAATGCCCGGGGTGATGTTGGTGGGAGGGGGCATGGTGACTAATCTGCCAGGAGCAGCCAGGTAATACATGGAAGGTGGCCGGTGGGGTCTTCAGCAAGGTGAGAAGGGCCTGAGTCACTGGTATACGGGGCTCATTACTGCACCTTATTGAACTTAAAAAATGTTCACGCTGCTTCTGATAAGTATCTTAATTACAGCTATGGGCCCGATTCAGAGCTGATCGCTGTTGTGCGGAATCGCACAGCAGCCGATTATCGAATTGCTGCGCATTACAGGCGCATCGCCAAACAGCGACAGGATGCTGCAGGGCCGGTTCTACGCCTTGTGGCGCCCAGTGCAAAACTTTCTACTGGCGCCCGCCCCCCCCCCCACGCGGCAAAACAGTTAGTGCGTGCTGGAGGCGCGCGCCAAAAAATAGGGGCGTGGCTTCATAGGGGAGGGGCGTGGCCACAGTTATGCCCCCAGATTTGCCCCAAGTAGTTGTGCCCCCCAGTAGATTTGCCCCCTGTAGCTGTGCCCCCATTAGTTGTGCCCCGTCGCTTGTTGCTTTGCCCCCAGTAGTTGTGCCCTCTGTTGCTGTGCCCCCTGTTGCTTTGCCCCCAGTAGATTTGCCACAGTAGTTGTGCCCCCTGTTGCTTTGCCCCCAGTAGTTGTGCCCTCTACTGCTGTGCCCCCTGTAGTTGTGCCCTCTGCTGCTGTGCCCCCTGTCGCTGACAAACACACACACACAAAAAAAATAATACTTACCACTGCCCCACTCCTGCTTCCCGACTGCCGCTGCTGCTGCTGCTGATGCTCCGTCTCTGGCCTCCCATGGCTCCTCTCTATGGGAGAGACGTCATGACGTCTCTCCCATAGCAGCGCCGCACAGACACTAGAGGTCAATAATGACCTCTAGTGTTTGTCACTGGAGCCGGCTGCAGCGGAAGCCCACACAGCCCACGGCGCCGCTGCAGCTGGGAAGCGGGGTGCAGGTAGGCGGCGGTGCCCGCAGGCTTGCCCGCACCAAGAACTGCTCCTGGGATGCTGCAAAAATTTAGATCGCTAGGTGTTCTCAAGGTGATTGACATGAAGAGGTCATTTGTGGGAGTGTCAGGAAAAACGCAGGCGTTCCCAAGTGTTTTCAGGGCGAGTGTGTGACGTCATCTCTGGCCCCGATCAGCCGCACAGACTGGAGAAATCATTCGATGGTGAGTGGGCTGCAAACGGATTGCAGATGTCCGCTGTCTGGCGAAGTTTTCGCATGCCGTACGCATGCATTCGCACACTTGCACAGGGCGGGTTTTCACTCTCTATGGGCAGCGGCTATCTGATCGCAGACCTCTGCAAAATCACACAGCAGCGATCAGGGCTGAGGGCCTAATTTAGACCTGATCGTAGCTGCACGTCTACAATCAATTACTCAGACATGCGGGGGGACGCCCAGCACAGGGGTAGTCCGCCGCGCATGTCAGCCCCCCCCCCCCCGCACAGGTACAAAAGCATCTCACGGCGACGATGCTTTTGTACCTGAAGAGTAGCTCCCTACCAGCGCAGCTCCTGCGTGCTGGCAGGGAGATACCCGTCGCTCTCCGGCTCACAGCGGCTGCATGTGACATCATGCAGCCACCGCGGCCCGCCCACCGCACGCTCCGTGCATGCCTGCGTTGTGCGGACTGCGCCCCCCAAAAAGGCGGCCCAACGCCGCTGGCCCGCCTCCTCCTGCTCAGCGACCGCCTCTGCCTGTCAATCAGGCAGAGGCGATCGCTGTGCTGAGATGGCCATTGGCTCTCTGGCATGCGCCGGTGCACTGCGGCGCCGTGCATGCACAGTTCAAACCTGATCGGCTGCTGTGCGGAAATGCACAGCAGCGATCAGGTCTGAATTAGCCCCCGAATTGGGCCCTATCTATCTATCTATCTATCTATCTATCTATCTATCTATCTATCTATCTATCTATCTGTCTGTCTGTCTGTCTGTCTATCTATCTATCTATCTATCTATCTATCTATCTATCTATCTATCTACAGTATCTCTCTCTCTCTCCAGTATCTATCTATCTATCTATCTATCTATCTATCTATCTATCTATCTATCTACAGTATCTCTCTCTCTCTCTCTCTCTCTACAGTATCTATCTATCTTTCTATCTATCTATCTACAGTATATCTCTCTCTACAGTATCTATCTATCTTTCTATCTATCTATCTATCTATCTATCTATCTATCTATCTATCTATCTATCTATCTACAGTATCTCTCTCTCTCTCTCTCTACAGTATCTATCTATCTATCTATCTATCTACAGTATCTCTCTCTCTACAGTATCTATCTATCTATCTATCTATCTATCTATCTATCTATCTATCTATCTATCTATCTACAGTATCTCTCTCTCTCTCCAGTATCTATCTATCTATCTATCTATCTATCTATCTATCTATCTATCTATCTATCTATCTATCTATCTATCTATCTATCTACAGTATCTCTCTCTCTACAGTATCTATCTATCTATCTATCTATCTATCTATCTATCTATCTATCTATCTATCTATCTATCTACAGAATCTCTCTCTTTCTCTCTACAGTATCTATCTATCTATCTATCTATCTATCTATCTATCTATCTATCTATCTATCTATCTATCTATCTACAGTGTATCTCTCTCTCTCTCTCTCTCTCTCCAGTATCTATCTCTATAAATTATATAACAAACTATGGGCCTAATTCAGACGTGATCGGTGCTGTGCGTTTTCGCACTGCAGCCGATCAGGTCTGAACTGCGCATGCGCCGATGCCGCAGTGCACCAGTGCATGGCAGACTGCCGACGGCTGTCTTAGCTCTGTAATCGCCTCTGCCTGATTGGTCGCTGGGCGGGAGAGGGCGGGTTGGCTGCATTTGGCCGTCTTTTAGGGGGTGCGGTAAGGGCAACGCAGGCATGCTCAGACCGCGCAGGGGGCAGATCGTGGCGGCTGCGTGACGTCACACGCAGCCGCTGCAACCAGCACAGCGACGAGTAGCTCCCTGCCAGCGCGCAGGAGCTGCGCTGGCTGGGAGATACAGTAATCTTCCAGTACAAAAGCTTTTGTACTCGTGCGACGGGGCCGAGCCTGACGTGCGGGGCGGCCTAGCCCTGTGCTGGGCGTCCCCCCACATGTCAGTGTGCCTGATCGTAGCCGTGCAAAAGTTTGCACGGCAACGATCAGGTCTGAATTAGGCCCTATGAGGGTAATTCCAAGTTGATCGCAGCAGGAAATTTTTTAGCAGTTGGGCAAAACCATGTGCACTGCAGGGGGGACAGATATAACATGTGCAGAGAGAGTTAGATTTGGGTGGGTTATTTTGTTTCTGTGCAGGGTAAATACTGGCTGCTTTATTTTTACACTGCAATTTAGATTGCAGATTCAACACACGACACCCAAATCTATCTCTCTTTGCACATGTTACATCTGCCCCCCCTGCAGTGCACATGGTTTTACCCAACTGATAACAAAGTTCCTGCTGTGATCAACTCAGAATTACCCCCTATGGCCCTCATTCCGAGTTGTTCGCTCGCAAGCTGCTTTTAGCAGCTTTGCACACGCTAAGCCGCCGCCTACTGGGAGTGAATCTTAGCTTATCAAAATTGCGAACGAAAGATGAGCAGAATTGCGAATAGACACTTCTTAGCAGTTTCTGAGTAGCTTCAAACTTACTCGGCAACTGCGATCAGTTCAGTCAGTGTCGTTCCTGGTTTGACGTCACAAACACACCCAGCGTTCGCCCAGACACTCCTCCGTTTCTCCAGCCACTCCCGCGTTTTTCCCAGAAACGGTAGCGTTTTTTCGCACACACCCATAAAACGGCCAGTTTCCGCCCAGAAACACCCACTTCCTGTCAATCACATTACGATCACCAGAACGAAGAAAAAACCTCGTAATGCCGTGAGTAAAATACCTAACTGCATAGCAAATTTACTTGGCGCAGTCGCACTGCGGACATTGCGCATGCGCATTAGCGACTAATCGCTCCGTTGCGAGAAAAAAATAACGAGCGAACAACTCGGAATGATTCCCTATGTTTTTTTCTCTCATCTCCTAATTGCTATGAGTTGATGGTATATGGGAATACAGGAACGTCACTGCAGAGTAGCCGGGCTGAGGTTACACCTACTTCATGCAGCGCTGTGTAAAAGGAATTGTGTGATTATAGCTGTATCCTGTGTATCCCGTACACCTACAGACCTGCTTCTTCCCTTTAATCCTTGATATGTAATAGAATCAAGCTGAGAGTCTCAATTTTAATTTGTTTTATCCGAAATAGAAGCAGTTGCGACGGCGGCCGTCTCCTGTTGTACTGATTGTTTTGTAACATGCGAGTAACCCAATAACGGCGGGGTGGACGCGTTCCTCCTCTGGGCAAGTGGGATATTGTGGAGTATTAGCTGATGAGAGATAGCAGGATGCAGGGATCTGTTACATGAGCAGAACTGTAATCTTACAGCCAATAAAACAACGTATAATAATGCCACGCTGGGCCTGACGGTGATAGAAGGGCTTGTGTCTCTCATATCTCTGTATGTATCATGTTACTCACGTCTAGCGCCACAGGGAGCCTGGCCTGGCCGCACCCAGCAGCAGAAACTGCGCAGTCAGTGTAGCACTTTACACATTTCCTGTCCTCGCTTCCTTCTCATTTTAACCGTTTCAGTATTATTATATTATTATTTCCTGTTCTTCAATATCAGCACATTTTATTTCTCAAGCTTTTGTGAAATAGGGGCATGACCTCGCATGCCATGAGGCCACGCCCATTTTTGGGTGTGCTCCTTCGACATGCACGCAAAAGATTCGACCCCGTCCTCCACCAGTGCTGTCTGTGGGTCGCAATCTCAAGTGGAGCCCTGGAGTTGGGCCGTATTATCCACTAGGCTGTCTAGGCTAAAGCCTAGGGGCCCTACATGGACTAGGGGCCCGTCCTTGGAGGTCATTCCGAGTTGTTCGCTCGCAAGGCGATTTTAGCAGAGTTGCTCACGCTAAGCCGCCGCCTATTGGGAGTGAATCTTAGCATCTTAAAATTGCGAACAAAGTAATTGCAATATTGCGATTACACACCTCGTAGCAGTTTCTGAGTAGCTTCAGACTTACTCGGCATCTGCGATCAGTTCAGTGCTTGTCGTTCCTGGTTTGATGTCACAAACACACCCAGCGTTCGCCCAGACACTCCTCCGTTCCTCCGGCCACTCCTGCGTTTTTTCCGGAAACGGTAGCGTTTTTTCCCACACGCCCATAAAACGGCCTGTTTCCGCCCAGTAACACCCATTTCCTGTCAATCACATTACGATCGCCAGAACGATGAAAAAGCCGTGAGTAAAATTACTAAGTGCATAGCAAATTTACTTGGCGCAGTCGCAGTGCGAACATTGCGCATGCGCATTAAGCGGAAAATCGCTGCGATGCGAAGATTTTTACCGAGCGAACAACTCGGAATGAGGGCCCTTGTTTTTTGCTGAGGCACATTAGGGCTACAATGGTTATAGGCACTTTGCTTTCTGCAAGGTACACTCATATTCTGCTTAGTCTTGCTGTGAGACAATAGGGGGGGGGGGGGGGTCAATGGACCGGGGGAATTAAGTGGTAGCGGCCCACCATGGTTAGGGGTGAGGACATCCCCCACAGAGGTTTGGCTAAATATTAAAGATTGTGGGGGTCATTCCGAGTTGTTCGCTCGTTATTTTTTCTCTCGCAACGGAGCGATTAGTCGCTAATGCGCATGCGCAATGTCCGCAGTGCGACTGCGCCAAGTAAATTTGCTATGCAGATAGGTATTTTACTCACGGCATTACGAGGTTTTTTCTTCGTTCTGGTGATCGTAGTGTGATTGACAGGAAGTGGGTGTTTCTGGGCGGAAACTGGCCGTTTTATCAGTGTGTGCGAAAAAACGCTACCGTTTCTGGGAAAAACGCGGGAGTGGCTGAAGAAATGGAGGAGTGTCTGGGCGAACGCTGGGTGTGTTTGTGATGTCAAACCAGGAACGACACTGACTGAACTGATCGCAGATGCCGAGTAAGTTTGGAGCTACTCAGAAACTGCTAAGAACTGTCTATTCGCAATTCTGCTAATCTTTCGTTCGCAATTTTGATAAGCTAAGATTCACTCCCAGTAGGCGGCGGCTTAGCGTGTGCAAAGCTGCTAAAAGCAGCTTGCGAGCGAACAACTCGGAATGACCCCCTGTATGATTTGAGCCCCTTTATAAATAAATGGAACAGATAATGTTAGTGAATACATGATAATGTAGCAGATTAATAACAGCAATGCACTGTAGAGAATACACCATAGCCCAGTGCAGTATAATGTAACTTATGTATAATGTATAATTCAAGTGCACGGTCTAAAAACTAATCCCTAGAGGAAGGAGTGGGCCCTCAGGCAGTGGGGCCCACCGGTGGTTTCCTGTGTACCCCTGTGGGCCAGTCCGTCCCTGGCCCCCCGCTGTAGTCTATGGTGCCCAGTGTAGGACACAGTAGGCAGAGGCACCGTGACTGTGAGTCAGTGTTATCCCAGCGCTATTTATAGACTTCCTCCCAACCTACAGCGTGGAAAATACCGCTGCGGTTAATCAGTTACAGCAGGAAATATAAAGCGACAAAAATCAGCTTCTAATAACTTTTTACTGTCACAAAGTGCAAATAGAAATGTCACAAATAAATATAAAATTATTAAATACACAAACCGTAATCTCATAAGTAAAAAACATTTTCATTTAGCTCATATAGTTCTATAATACCTGTATTCCGTATCACATAACCGTACCCTCGTGAAACCAAACAGACTGACATGTGATGCTGTATAGGACGCCGGTTTCACCTGCGCAGGTCTCCTGTCCGTAAGTAACCGGCTCTAGCGTAAAATGACGAATAACACGGGGCGCAGCTCACGCACGGATTGAGATGATGCAAACATTCTGCAATATGGTAAGCAGCGCGTTATTACAATGAAAAAAGGTGTCGGAAGTCGCCCAAAAGAACTGATTCAGAGACAGGGTCAAAGGTCAACTTGGAAATGGTTGACACAAAAATAGGTCAACACAAGTTTTGTGACGGGGGGTGGGGGGGGTGTCACCTTGTCCAGTATGTATGTTTCAACATCTGTGACCACAACCAGTGTTAATATGTACCCTCACGGGCTCACTTCACTCGCCACGCTTCGGGCAAGGTGCCTCACTGCGCTCGCCGCAGATTACTGTTCCCAGTTGTAGTCCACATGGATGGCAGATCAAGCATAAGTTGAAAAATATGTGAAAACCCCCAACTTGTGTCAACCGTTGTCATGTCGGCATTTTGAACTTGTCGACCTTAAGCTCTGTCTACCTTTTGGCCATGCTGACTTTGTTGCATGTCAACCATAGTGTATGGTGTCGACCCTTTGACTGTCTATCTAGACACACTGTCTATCTGTACCCTGGTCATGCAGCGTGGCCGTCAGACGCAAGATACAGGAGACATTTTTACTGCGTACAGGGTCACAGTGGCAAACTATGACACGCCCCCAAAACAGTCGCGACACGGCTGCATTTCAGTCGCCACTTTTCCGTTACACCGCTGAAACGCAGACTAGCTGTGACTTTGCAAATAAAGCATCACTGCGACCGCCATCTCTAGACCATCGCGGCACGTGTACAGTGCGAGTTGGATGCAAGCACAGTGCCAAAAAATCTTTCCGCAGCGTACAGCATTGACAATGCGTCAGTCACTGCATCAGGTCTAAAGTTGGTACAAGATGTACCGCCCCAAAACGAAGCAGTGATTGCAAGTTCTGTTTCATGGTAAGGGGTTTTGCCGTTTGCAAAGTGGCCCTTGTGACATAGGCACAGCGGAGTGCGATATTTTATGGACCGTAAGAGTATAACTGCCTGGGCAGCGTGACGCACCATGAATATCAATACAGCTGCCTCTGCGTTGTACAGGTCCACTGTAAGGGACAAATATATTATATGTATGTCCAGTGACCCTTTACCTTGTGGGTGATAGTGCTGGGCTGTTCGGTTACCGGTGTACGGTGCATAATATTGTGTGTCGGTCAGATATATCATAACAACCAGAATACACTACGCAGCCGGTACATGCATTAAGTGTGCGCTGAGGGTTTTATCATTATAGTGGCGAAATGCAGTATTCACCCTGTACATAACATTATACCCCTGTGCTATTTTTAATATATTACTCTGCAAATTTAATATAACTACATTTCATATTTATAATGTTGGCTTTCCTTTCATTGGCAATGCACCCCACATTCACTGCTCCTATCATATTACTTTCCTGGGTCTTGTCCAAGTTAGACCTCCTCCAAGCCAACTATTAACCAATCAAGACCTACCGTACTACAAGCCAAATATTATTAGATACTCAGTACTCATATACAGTAACACATCATGGCAGGGTTTCAAGCAGCATATTCACAGTCTCTTCATACGTCAGTAACAGTAACCAGTGTTATGACAAAGTTTCCTATTAGAGATATGTTCATACATGTATTCATACACAGCAGATAATGGACGTTTCCGGAGCGGACTGCGCTTCCCTGTGCGCTGGCTGCAGCGAGTCGCCTCTAAGAGCTGGTGTCTATTATACACCGGATGAACATGGTGTCTTCTCTCACGTAGCTGTGTTTTGCAGACTGTAGCTTAGAGAGGGGGCAAAACAAGGGGCAGCCACTGGCGATATTCATGTCATTTAAAGGCCGCTGGAAGGAGGCGGAGGTGACGTCTGGGCGAAACGCGTCAAGCACATGCTCTCGATTGCTTTGGTCCATAAGCATGAATGTTACCTGGAAAGAAATGGACGCAGAACAGTTAGTGACAACTGGCCCAGAAGCTGGGCACATCTTGCCTCCACTCTAGGGGGCACCGTCTCACATTGGGTTCAACCCTTGTTCTAGTGTACTGTAACCCCCCAGCGTTTCTTAGTAACTTTGGCTGTATGAGAGTGCCTTAAGGAAAAGTTGCAGTAGAGCTACAGAGTGCAGCCATGGAAGTGAGACTCATTACCATGTTTTGGTGATCCCTGATCCCTCCCCTCCTCTGTGCCTCAAAACCCTCTGCCATATCCAGGGTGGTGACCAGGAATAACGGTGTGTCGTATCAGTGTCCTCTATCCCTACAATACCTCTCTGTGAGGTGAGCTGTGTGCAGGCACGCTCACATGTGAGTAGGGGAGCGGCATATTGTCTGATAACGACAGTGTGTGTCAGGCCCAGGGCCCTTTCTAACCTATCTACTTGTGAGCCGGAAATGTTTTAATGACATTTATCAGATCAAATTAATACATAGAAGTCTTAACATAAACATCTGTCTATGACAGACAACTATTGGTTGGTTTCTTAAGGGGAAATGTGTCAAACCCTTTAAAGAGGTAAAGAAGAGGTGTTGTAGATAGCAATCATATTTTAGCTAACTAGTATATTCTATAAAATGATAGGCAGAGTCTGATTGGTTACTAAGAGCAACAGGTCCACTTTTCTTCTTTAGAAGAGTTAATACATCTCATCTTACGTTTGGTGTAACAGTGCTGCTGGGCTCTGGGAGATGGCTCCTCTTGCAGGGTAATGTCACCCATGAGTTTTATAAATCTGGTTTTCTGCCCAGGAACCTGATTTATAAAACTCATGGGTGACATTACCCTACAAGAGGAACCATCTCCCAGAGCCCAGCAACACTGTTACACCAAACGTAAGATGAGATGTATTAAATCTTCTAAAGAAGAAAAGTGGACCTGTTGCTCTTAGTAACCAGTCAGACTCTGCCTACGAAGCAGGCTGGGGAGGCGGGTGAGAGGCAATGCTGGGGAGAGGCTGGTGAGATGGGTAAGAGGCAGTGCTGGGAAGAGGCTGGTGAGACGGGTGAGAGGCAGTGCTGGGGAGAGGCTGTGAGATGGGTGAGAGGTAGTGCTGGGGAGAAGCTGGGGAGGCAGGTGAGAGGCATTGCTGGGGAGAGGCTGGGGAGACAGGTGAGAGGCAGTGCTGGGGAGAGGCTGGGGAGGCAGGTGAGAGGTAGTGCTGGGGAGAGGCAGGTGAGTGGCAGTGCTGCGGAGAGGCTGGGGAGGCGGGTGAGAGGCAGTGCTGGGGATAGGCTGGGGAGGCGGGTGAAAGGCAGTGCTGGGGAGGCGGGTGAGAGGCAGTGCTGGTGATAGGCAGGTGAGACGGGTGGGAGGCAGTGCTTGGGAGAGGCTGGGAAGAAGGGGAGAGGCAGTGCTGGGGAGAGGCAGGTGATATGGGTGAGAGGCAGTGCTGGAGAGATGGGTGAGAGGCAGTGCTGGGGAGATGGGTGAGAGGCAGTGCTGGGGAGAGGCTGGGGAGATGGGTGAGAGGCAGTGCTGGGGAGAGGCTGGGGAGACGGGTGAGAGGCAGTGCTGGGGAGAGGCTGGGGAGACGGGTGAGAGGCAGTGCTGGGGAGACTAGTGAGAGGTGGTGCTGGGGAGAGACTGGTGAGGATGGGTGAGAGGCAGCGCTAGGGAGAGGCTGGGGAGGCGGGTGAGAAGCATTGCTGGGGAGAGGCTGGGGAGGCGGGTGAGAAGCAGTGCTGGAGAGAGGCTGGGGAGACAGGTGAGAGGCAGTGCTGGGGAGAGACTGGGGATACGAGTGAGAGGCAGTGCTGGGGATATGCTGGGGAGATGGATGAGAGGCAGTGCTGGGGAGAGGCTGGGGAGATGGGTGAGAGGCAGTGCTGGGGAGAGGCTGGGGAGGCCGGTGAGAGGCAGTGCTGGGGAGAGGCAGTGCTGGTGAGAGGCTGGTGAGACGGGTGAGAGACAGTTCTGGGGAGAGGCTGGGGAGATGATTGAGAGGCAGTGCTGGGGAGAGGCTGGGGAGACGAGTGAGAGGCAGTGCTGGGGAGAGGCTGGGGAGACGGGTGAGTGGCAGTGCTGGGGAGAGGCTTGGGAGACGAGTCAGAGGCAGTGCTGGGGAGAGGCTGGGAAGACGGGTGAAGGGCATTGCTGGGGAGAGGCTGGGGAGACTGGTGAGATTCAGTGCTGGGGAGAGCCTGGTGAGATGGTGAGAGGCAGCGCTGGGGAGAGGCTGGAGAAGTGGGTGACAAGCAGTGCTGGGGAGAGGCTGGTGAGAGGCAGTGCTGGGGAGAGGCTGGGGAGGCGGGTGAGAAGCAGTGCTGGGGAGAGGCTGGGGAGACGGGTAAGAGGCAGTGCTGGGGAGATGGGTGAGAGGCAGTGCTGGGGAGAGGCTGGGGAGACGGGTGAGAGGCAGTGCTGGGGAGAGGCTGGTGAGATGGGTGAGAGGCAGTGCTGGGGAGAGGCTGAGGAGGCGGGTGAGAGGAAGTGCTGGGGAGAGGCTGGTGAGACGGGTGAGAGGCAGCGCTGGGGGGAGGTGGGTGAGAAGCAGTACTGGGGAGAGGCTTTGGAGACGGGTGAGAGACAGTGCTGGGGATTAGCACTAGTTCTACAAGTGACAAACTCACTCTTTATATTGTGGCTTGTATGTGGATATAAAGAATCTATATTACACTGTAGCAGCCTGTGAATGTTATTGCCAGGGCCGTAACTAGGTGTGTGCCAGCAGTGCCTGCACACAGCGCATGTGCACTGTAGGCGCAGGACCGCCGGCACAACCCGCAGGGCCGCTACTGTCTAAGGCAGCTCCAAAACCTCTGCCACTAGCTGAGCGCATCCCGCGGCGAGGTGCGCCCAGCTCCTTCACGGCACACATCATGTAGTTATCTACATGACACCGGGCAGCGCAGCAGCTGCCCGTCCGCAGGCTCTGGCTCCGCCACCTCCCTGCACGGAGAGAGTGTGCTTCCCGTGCCCCTCAACCACGGCGCCTCCAGGAGGAGAACAGAAGCCGGCAGCTAAAAGTCTCCCTCCCCCGCATCCATGTCCTGCTGCACGGACAGTGGAGCCGCCCCCTCCCTGGTCCCCCTCTCTGGCCGTAGCTCTTGTTAGTGTGAGTGGGCAGCCGAAGTTAGGCCCACTCACTACCTCATGTCCTGCAGAGAGTGTGCTTCCCGTGCCCCTCCCACAGCGCCTCCAGTAGGGGAACAGAAGCCGTAGGGCAGGAACAGGAGGAGGACAGAGGAAACCCATGCTGGCTCGTTGCAGGTGAGTATAACTCTCTCTCTCTCTCTCCCCCCGTCTCTCCCCTCCCTCCCTCCCTGCTGTAATGTGTAAAAAGGGGTGACTGCCTTTCATAATCTATAAAAAGGGGGACTGCCTGTCATAATCTATAAAAAAGGGGGACTGCCTGGCATAATCTATAAAAAAAAAATGGGGACTGCCTACCATAATGTGTAAAAAAAAAAGGGGGGTGGGGGTGGGACTGCCTGCTATATTGTGTACAAAATGGGGACTGCCTGCCATAATGTGTAAAAAGAAAGAAAAAAAAGGGACTGCCTGCCGTAATGTGTAAAAAGGGGGACTCTGCTGCCATAATGTGTAAAAAAGGGGGACTCTGTTGCTGTAATGTGTAAAAAGGAGACTGCATGCTTAATGTGTAAAAAAGGGAGCTCTGCTGCCATAATGTGTAAGAAAGGGGGACTCTGCCTGCCACATGTGTAAAAAGGGGGACTCTGCTGCCAGAATGTATAAAAAGGGGGACTCTGCCTGCTGTAATGTGTAAAAGGGAGGTATGTGGCCATGCCCCTTCCCCATGCTGCCATAATGTGTAAAAAGAAAGAAAAAAAAGGGACTGCCTGCCGTAATGTGTAAAAAGGGGGACTCTGCTGCCATAATGTGTAAAAAAGGGGGACTCTGTTGCTGTAATGTGTAAAAAGGAGACTGCATGCTTAATGTGTAAAAAAGGGAGCTCTGCTGCCATAATGTGTAAGAAAGGGGGACTCTGCCTGCCTAATGTGTAAAAAGGGGGACTCTGCTGCCAGAATGTATAAAAAGGGGGACTCTGCCTGCTGTAATGTGTAAAAGGGAGGTATGTGGCCATGCCCCTTCCCCATGCAGCCACGCCCCTGTATGTTTTAAGCACAGCCATGGCACGCACTGGTCCTGATTTGTATAAGGGGGGGTGCCGTTGCAGTTTCTTGCACACAGCGCTAAAATGTCTAGTTACAGCACTGGTTATTGCTGTAATATAAACATTCAGCTACGATTGCTATAATAGGCCCATACAGGTCACATGATAAGAAATATAAAGCATACTTTTCTGTTCACGGTTCAGTCAATGAGTTGCTGTTAATCAGAGGAAGAGAGGACTGTGTGGTGCGTTTACCTTGTGTTTAAATGGCCAGGAGAGTAGCGCATCGTGTTCTCCTCTCATGACAGCGAAAAACAGGGAGATGTGGGTCCCCTTTCCGGCACCATCTCCATTTAAGTAAGCCCGCAGGCACACTTTGTAGCCATACCTTGCCGTGTAGAATGCTGGGAATAGGAACAGTGACAGGTAAAAATGCAGGTATTGTTAAATGATATATGTTATGTTCTGCTACTCAAATCAATGGTGTATGCCTCTAATACTGCCTCCTCTGCCTGCACTTTCTACACCTCTAATACTGCCCCCTCCGTCTGCACTCTCTACACCTTTAATACTACCTCCTCCACCTGCACTCTCTACACCTCTAATACTGCCTTTTCTGCCTGCACTCTCTACACCTCTAATACTGCGTCCTCTGCCTGCACTCTCTACACCTCTAATACTGCCTCCTCTGCCTGCACTCTCTACACCTCTAATACTGCCTCCTCTGCCTGCACTCTCTACACCTCTAATACTGCCTCCGATGTCTGCACTCTCTACACCTCTAATACTGCCTCCTCCGTCTGCACTCTCTACACCTTTAATACTACCTCCTCCGTCTGCACTCTCTACACCTCTAATACTGCCTCCTCTGCCTGCACTCTCTACACCTCTAATACTGCCTCCTCTGCCTGCACTCTCTACACCTCTAGTACTGCCTCCTCTGCCTGCACTCTCTACACCTTTAATACTACCTCCTCCACCTGCACTCTCTACACCTCTAATACTGCCTCCCCTGCCTGCACTCTCTACACCTCTAATACTACCTCCTCTGCCTGCACTCTCTACACCTCTAATACTGCCTCCTCTGCCTGCACTCTCTACACCTCTAATACTGCCTCCTCTGCCTGCACTCTCTACACCTCTAATACCGCCTCCTCTGCCTGCACTCTCTATACCTCTAATATACCTCTAATACTGCCTCCTCTGCCTGCACTCTCTACACCTCTAATATACCTCTAATACTGCCTCCTCTGCCTGCACTCTTTGCACCTCTAATACTGCCTCTTCTGCGTGCACTCTGTATACCTCTAATACTACCTCATCTACCTGCACTCTCTACACCTCTAATACTGCCTCCTCTGCCTGCACTCTCTATACCTCTAATACTGCCTCCTCTGCCTGCACTCTCCACACCTCTAATACTACCTCCTCTGCCTGCACTCTCTACACCTCTACTACTGCCTCCTCCGTCTGCACTCTCTACACATTTAATACACCTCTAATACTGCCTCCTCTGCCTGCACTCTCTACACCACTAATACTGCCTCCTCTGCCTGCACTCTCTATACCTCTAATACACCTCTAATACTGCCTCGGCTGCCTGCACCCTACACCTCTAATACTGCCTCCTCTGCCTGCACTCTCTACACCTCTAATACACCTCTAATACTAACTCCTCTGCCTGCACTCTCTACACCTCTAATACCGCCTCCTCTGCCTGCACTCTCTATACCTCTAATATACCTCTAATACTGCCTCCTCTGCCTGCACTCTCTACACCTCTAATACCGCCTCCTCTGCCTGCACTCTCTACACCTCTAATACTGCCTCATCTGCCTGCACTCTCTACACCTCTAATACTACCTCATCTGCCTGCACTCTCTACACCTCTAATACTGCCTCCGCTGCCTGCACTCTCTACACCTCTAATACTGCCTCCTCTGCCTGTACACTCTACACCTCTAATACCGCCTCCTCTGCCTGCACTCTCTATACCTCTAATATACCTCTAATACTGCCTCCTCTGCCTGCACTCTCTACACCTCTAATACCGCCTCCTCTGCCTGCACTCTCTACACCTCTAATACTGCCTCTTCTGCGTGCACTCTGTATACCTCTAATACTACCTCATCTACCTGCACTCTCTACACCTCTAATACTGCCTCCGCTGCCTGCACTCTCTACACCTCTAATACTGCCTCCGCTGCCTGCACTCTCTACACCTCTAATACTGCCTCCGCTGCCTGCACTCTCTACACCTCTAATACTGCCTCATCTGCCTGCACTCTGTATACCTCTAATACTGCCTCCGCTGCCTGCACTCTCTACACCTCTAATACTGCCTCCTCTGCCTGCACTCTCTACACCTCTAATACTGCCTCCGCTGCCTGCACTCTCTACACCTCTAATACTGCCTCCTCTGCCTGCCCTCTCGCCTGCACTCTGTATACCTCTAATACTGCCTCCTCTGCCTGCACTCTCTATACCTCTAATACTGCCTCCTCTGCCTGCACTCTCTACACCTCTACTACTGCCTCCTCCGTTTGCACTCTCTACACCTTTAATACACCTCTAATACTGCCTCCTCTGCCTGCACTCTCTACACCTTTAATACACCTCTAATACTGCCTCCGCTGCCTGCACTCTCTACACCTCTAATATTGCCTCCTCTGCCTGCACTCTCTACACCTCTAATACTGCCTCCTCTGCCTGCATTCTCAACACCTTTAATACACCTCTAATACTGCCTCCGCTGCCTGCACTCTCTACACCTCTAATACTGCCTCCGCTGCCTGCACTCTCTACACCTCTAATACTGCCTCCGCTGCCTGCACTCTCTACACCTCTAATACTGCCTCATCTGCCTGCACCTTGTATACCTCTAATACTGCCTCCGCTGCCTGCACTCTCTACACCTGTAATACTGCCTCCTCTGCCTGCACTCTCTATACCTCTAATATACCTCTAATACTGCCTCCTCTGCCTGCACTCTCTACACCTCTAATATACCTCTAATACCGCCTCCTCTGCCTGCACTCTCTACACCTCTAATACTGCCTCATCTGCCTGCACCTTGTATACCTCTAATACTGCCTCCGCTGCCTGTACTCTCTACACCTCTAATACCAACTCCTCTGCCTGCACTCTCTATACCTCTAATATACCTCTAATACTGCCTCCTCTGCCTGCACTCTCTACACCTCTAATATACCTCTAATACCGCCTCCTCTGCCTGCACTCTCTACACCTCTAATACTGCCTCATCTGCCTGCACTCTGTATACCTCTAATACTGCCTCCGCTGCCTGCACTCTCTACACCTCTAATACTGCCTCCGCTGCGTGCACTCTCTACACCTCTAATACTGCCTCCGCTGCCTGCACTCTCTACACCTCTAATACTGCCTCCGCTGCCTGCACTCTACACCTCTAATACTGCCTCCGCTGCCTGCACTCTCTACACCTCTAATACTGCCTCATCTGCCTGCACTCTGTATACCTCTAATACTGCCTGCGCTGCCTGCACTCTCTACACCTCTATAATACTCCCTAGTGTATCTGCACTCTCCATACCGCAATGGTACTCTGAACTCTCTCTGCAGCCTCAGTCCCACTATAGTACTCCCTTACTGTGTCTGCTCATCCATAACTTCTGTAGTATTTATTCTTTCCCTGTGCTCACTGTGAGGAGAAATCTCAAAACCATGAAAATGATAAATTTGTTTCACTTAGTGGATGACTCATTGTAATTATAGGATTTCAGGTAATTCTTTAGAACCATTAACGACTTAAATGAAACACCACAGAATCGGGCCGCGCTCCAATCCCACACTGCAGACAAAATAGTCCTAACTGCATTTTTTGGTAATACATGGATTATATTCTGTAGCTGAACCGTTTCCCTCTAAATATTTAAAATAATAGAGATCGCATTTCAGAAAGGGAAATTAATAAAGGGCTTATTTCACTCTTCTATAAATCTATCAAATAATTTCCAAAATATATAAGCGGTGACGTGAGAATAATATTATTCTTCTTTTATTCCAAATTGGCTTTGGAGTAAATTCCTCGGTGATGGTCCTCCGGCCAGGAGTGTTCCGATCCCGAGATCCATCAGACCATCAGATATGTATGAGAAGAGGAGGGGGCAGAGAACCGATTTTCAAAATGATTGCAATTTGTTATAGCTCCAAAACAATATCCAATTTACAGCTTAAATAGAAAAAGGTTTTCTCATAGCGGAATGAGCGGTCACCAGAATCGCCAAGGTCCGGTACAGCAGTTGGGTAACGGTCACTGCGTTTCGCCATACACTCCAGTGATAAAAAGAACTACGTAATGTCAGTGGATCACTATGTAATGAATCTATAGGGATTTCAAAATTAATTTCCATTCGTCCGCCAACAGTAATTCAATATTTATAAGTTAAAAATGTATGTGTAAGGGATCTATTTTAGGGATGTAGATAACATCTGAAGGACGGGATCCCGGCTGTCTAAATACCGACGCCGGAAGCCCAAAGGACACCCTAAGCCCGGCGTCTAAATCCCGTCGGAGGCGAGGGTCCCAGCATCAAAATACAGACAGCCAGAATTCTGATTGTTCTTCCAGTAGGACGCACTCGCGTCCTGCCGTGAGGGGGAATGGGGAAGGGGGGGGGGGGGGGTAGGTTAGGTTTAGGCATTAGAAGGGGAGTCAGGTGCAGGGACGGGAAGTGGATGGTTAGGTACCGGGGAGGGAGGGTTAGGTTTAGGCACTTTAAAGGGGAGGTTAAGGTTAGGCACCAAGCGGGGAGGGCTAGCTTTAGCCAGTGGGGAAGTGAGGGTTGGAGTTAGGCACCACCGGGGAGGGTTAGGTTTAGCCAGTGGGGAAGGGAGGGTTAGGGTTAGGCACCAACGGGGAGGGTTAGGTTTAGCCAGCGGGGAAGGGAGGGTTAGGGTTAGGCACCAAGCAGGGAGGGCTAGCTTTAGCCAGTGGGGAAGGGAGGCTTAGGGTTAGGCACCAAGCGGGGAGGGCTAGCTTTAGCCAGTGGGGAAGGGAGGGTTAGGGCTAGGCACCACCGGGGAGGGTTAGGTTTAGCCAGCGGGGAAGGGAGGGTTAGGGTTAGGCACCAACGGGGAGGTTAGGTTTAGCCAGCGAGGAAGGGAGGGTTAGGGTTAGGCACCAACGAGGAGGGTTAGGTTTAGCCAGCGGGGAAGGGAGGGTTGTGGTTAGGCACCAACGGGGAATGTTAGGTATAGCCAGCAAGGAAGGGAGGGTTAGGGTTAGGCACCAACGGGGAGGGTTAGGTTTAGCCAGTGGGGAAGGGAGGGTTAGGCACCAAGCGGGAAGGTTTAGGTTTAGGCAGCGGAGAAGGGAGGGTTAGGGTTAGGCACCAAGAGGGGAGGGTTAGGTTTATGCAGTGGGGAGGGAGGGTTAGGGTTAGTCACCAACGGGGAGGGTTAGGTTTAGCCAGCGGGGAAGGGAGGGTTGTGGTTAGGCACCAATGGGGAGGGTTAGGTTTAGCCAGCGGGGAAGGGAGGGTTAGGGTTAGGCAACAAGCGGGGAGGGCTAGCTTTAGCCAGCGGGGAAGGGAGGGTTAGGGTTAGGCACCAACGGGGAGGGTTAGGTTTAGCCAGCAGGGAAGGGAGGGTTAGGGTTAGGCACCAACGGGGAGGGTTAGGTTTAGCCAGTGGGGAAGGAAGGGTTAGAGTTAGGTACCGGCCGGAAGGATTAGGGTTAGGTACCGACAAGGGAGGATTAGGTTTAGGCACCCACAAGGGAGGGTTAGGGTAGGGGGCAGGGGAAGGTTAGGGTACTTTCTGCTGCGATGGGGGGGTTAGGTTTAGGCATTAGAAGGGGGGTTAGGGTGCAGGGACGGGAAGGGGATAGTTAGGTACTGGGGAGGGAGGGTTAGGTTTAGGCACTTTGAAGGAGAGGTTAGGATTAGGCACCAAGCGGGGAGGGTTAAGTTTAGGCAGCAGGGAAGGGAGGGTTAGGGGTAGGCACCACCAGGGAGGGTTAGGTTTAGTCAGCGGGGAAGGGAGGGTTGAAGTTAGGCAACGGCCGTAAGGATTAAGGTTAGGTACCCACAAGGGAGGATTAGGTTTAGGCACACACAAGGGAGGGTTAGGGTAGGGGACAGGGGAAGGTTATGGTACTTTCCAGGCAGCTTTTGGGATTCCGATGGTCTGGATGCCACTGTTGGTATTCTGACTGCCGGCATCCTGTCCTTCAGGATATCATACTGATATATCATATCGTAGCCAAAAAGCTTTAACTCAGGATTTGGAGCTCCTGCCTATTTACCAAAGGCCTCCTTCCTGGTGTTGGATATCGCCGGCTATTGCAAATGGTACAGTCTAGACTGGGGAGACTTCTGCGATGCTTCTCCATGCATGGTGAAGCCTATTTACCATGGTGGCATTAGCACCGCCACTGTCCTCCAGTCGGTGATGCCCTCTTATGATGGGAAGTTGCCCCAGTGACCTTGTAGAATATTTTACACGTTGACTAGTGCTGGAAATTCTTGTTTAGTGGGTCATAAGAAATAAACAGCATTTCATTAGGTCATCACGAAGAGTAATATATGAAATCCATTTTAAAATATTTAAATAAATAATGTATTTTCAGGTTATTAATATATTTATTCTATTCAATTTAAGCTTGTCAACCAACAAGATTGTTGTGTGACAGTATTCAGATTCTGTACATTAACTTGCATAGGGACCCATTGATAAAGAACGTAGTTCTGAAACGCGTTTCGCATTTTCTTGCTACGTCACTGGAACGTACGGTGAAGTGCACACTGACAAGCACTAAATTTTGTTGCCATACCATGGGGATTCTGATTATCGCAACTATTTCCGTGATTGTTGTAACCTTATTTCTACCTGATCTGTAAGTCAGATATTGTTTTGGATGTGTAATGAATTGTAGTTATTTTTTTCTCTCTCTTCTCCTCTTGTGATAATATTTAATGTTTCCGTATACAGGAAAATGATGACGTTATATCAATGGGTCCTAGTAAACTATCATGAATTATGCTCCAGTGTGTAACATGAATGGCTGCACTTAGTATGGATGATGAATGCATTTTGAGGGATAGGTCCCAGCCAATGGCTGTACACAGTAGTTATCATAAACATTTACAGCTCAATGAAGTTGATTTCCTCTGGAATATGTAAATGCGGATGTTTGTACCTGGAGAATAGTGGCTGATGGCTTTTCCTGTGATTGCATCATGGCATTTCTGCTTCAGGTCACAGATTTTCCATAAGAATATCCCATCGAAAGAAGTTTGCTCCAATGTGGTGAAACGCGTATATAACTCATTCAATGCAATGTCCTTCCTAGTCAAAGTACGATTCAAGTTGGCAATCTGGGAAAGAAAATGAGCAAGGTTTTCATTAGGTTGCAAATCAGGGATCATTCATTTCCTGACGTCTGGAAAGGTGACCTGCTACTGATAACTAATATTACCCGTGCAGTCTCATGGGGCAATTCAATTCTTAGTGATGTGTGCAGAGTGTTTATGGAACGGTTAACCAATGATCCCCCATGTCGGCGCCCAGGAAAATGAGTAAAGATTACCTACTGCATTAAACAGCGATGGGAATTGTATATACCTCTTAGGGACAGGTGGGGTGAGAACTGACTGTCTCAGTTGGTATTCTCTACTGTATTCTCCCCTTGGAGATAATGGGGTCTATTCATGAAGCAGTCAAAAAGTGGAGTAGTGACTCAGTGAAAAAAGTTGCCCTTGGCAACCAGTGTTGAAATAACATTTATCAAGTGCATTCTATAAAAGCATACGTAGCAGCTGATTAGTTACCACTGGCTCACTTCTCCACTCTTTTCACTGCTTCATGAATAGAAACCAGTGTTATAACCGCTGTAAAAAATATCCCTTCTGTTGCTCCTTCAGTTAGTGAAGAATAAGAGGAGGAAGTTCACAATCTCGGGCCAGGGTGGCTTTCTCAGGTGGGATCAGGCTGTTGGGTGTCACCCAGTGTTAACACTAGTGAAAAGTTTCACCACTTGATAAATAGTATATTTTCACACACACCCCCACCAGGCGAATGGAGATGGCGAAAGATGACGCAAATGGGTCTAGCATTGATTACAGGCGTGCAATCACCTTCCATAGCCCCTTTCGTAGATGGGATGATACAGTAATCGTCCCTTTCCGCAACAGGCCTCTACTCAATACGTAGTTCCAAGATCAATTTACTATTTTTATTGTTGTGGGTACGCGTACGCGCCGTACAAATTCCTGTGTTTTACCCCAAGGCCTACATCAAGTGGCTTGAGATCGGCGGTGGAAGGGCTTTGTATAGACGGGCGAGCGTCATAAGACGCATTCACAGTTGCGGCTCCGTACGGCCCAGGATCAGACCCTCTGTGTATATGTGTGAATATTCCATAGCGCTGATAGTAGTACAGGAACCGAGACCCTTGGCTGGCGTCGGATCAGCGTGCGTGCCTTACCTTCTGCTCACAGGCCTTCACTTTCATCTCCTCCTCCTTCCTCTGCTCCAGGACGGTAGCTAATTTGGCACTGGAGCTGTCAATCTCCCTATTCAGCACAGCGATGATATTTTCGAAGACTTGTGTCCGGGCCTCCAGGACAGATAATCTACTGATCAGATCTGGCATCAGGGACCATCCATTTTGGTGGCCACCACAGTCCACATCTATAGTCCCATTCACAAGACTTGTCTCCCCATTCTGCATTTCTGAAAAGACTTTCTGGGCCCCCCTGGCTGCGGATTCTGATAGGTTGTTGTGTAGTCCATTCTCCCTGCCCCCGCCATCTGTCAGACTGGTTTTTATTTGCATTAAAACAGGAATAACCAGCTCTAAGTGAGCAGCTGCCGAGGATTTCTCGTGTTCCTTCACCTTTTCTCTGCTGCCCTAAAAGATGAAGTTCATCAGTGATATGTTATTTATTACACAGAGTTACTGGCATTAACTGATATAGGCCCTCATTCCGAGTTGTTCGCTCGCTAGCTGCTTTTAGCAGCTTTGCACACGCTAAGCCGCCGCCTACTGGGAGTGAATCTTAGCTTTGCAGAATAGCGAACGAAAGATTCGCAGAATTGCGAATAGAATAGCAATCAGAAATTTCTTAGCAGTTTCTGAGTAGCTCGACACTTACTCTGCCACTGCGATCAGTTCAGTCCTTTTCGTTCCTGGTTTGACGTCACAAACACACCCAGCGTTCGCCCAGACACTCCCCCGTTTCTCCAGCCACTCCCGCGTTTTTCCCGAAAACGCCAGCGTTTTTTCACACACTCCCATAAAACGGCCAGTTTCCGCCCAGAAACACCCACTTCCTGTCAATCACACTCCGATCACCAGAACAAAGAAAAATCTTCGCTAAGTCGTGAGTAAAATACCAAACTTCTTTGCAAATTTACTTGGCGCAGCCGCGGTGCGAACATTGCGCATGCGCAGTTTGCGGAAAATCGCTGCGATGCGAAGAAAATTAACGAGCGAACAACTCGGAATGAGGGCCATAGCTTTTATATCTGCCTGTTTCCGGCTATGAGATGTGTTAGTGATGCAGCACAGAGTGTATCAGGAGATGAGTGATGTGTCAGTGAGGACAGGGCTGCATGTGACAGGGGCAGTGACATGATGTGAGGAGGGGAATGGAGGCAGCAGGAAGCCACAGACTGAGAGTTATATAGTGGGAGGAGCAGGGTCCCCAGCAGCACAGAGTATATCAGGAGATGAGTGATGTGTCAGTGAGGACAGGGCTGCATGTGACAGGGGCAGTGACATGATGTGAGGAGGGGAATGGAGGCAGCAGGAAGCCACAGACTGAGCGTTATATAGTGGGAGGAGCAGGGTCCCCAGCAGCACAGAGTATATCAGGAGATGAGTGATGTGTCAGTGAGGACAGGGCTGCATGTGACAGGGGCAGTGACATGATGTGAGGAGGGGGATGGAGGCAGCAGGAAGCCACAGACTGAGAGTTATATAGTGGGAGGAGCAGGGTCCCCAGCAGCACAGAGTATATCAGGAGATGAGTGATGTGTCAGTGAGGACAGGGCTGCATGTGACTGGGGCAGTGACATGATGTGAGGAGGGGAATGGAGGCAGCAGGAAGCCACAGACTGAGAGTTATATAGTGCGAGGAGCAGGGTCCCCAGCAGCACAGAGTATATCAGGAGATGAGTGATGTGTCAGTGAGGACAGGGCTGCATGTGACAGGGGCAGTGACATGATGTGAGGAGAGGAATGGAGGCAGCAGGAAGCCACAGACTGAGAGTTTTATAGTGGGAGGAGCAGGGTCCCCAGCAGCACAGAGTATATCAGGAGATGAGTGATGTGTCAGTGAGGACAGGGCTGCATGTGACAGGGGCAGTGACATAATGTGAGGAGGGGAATAGAGGCAGCAGGAAGCCACAGACTGAGAGTTATATAGTGGGAGGAGCAGGGTCCCCAGCAGCACAGAGTATAGCAGGAGATGAGTGATGTGTCAGTGAGGACAGGGCGGCATGTGACAGGGGCAGTGACATGATGTGAGGAGGGGAATGGAGGCAGCAGGAAGCCACAGACTGAGAGTTATGTAGTGGTAGGAGCAGAGTCCCCAGCAGCACAGAGTATATCAGGAGATGAGTGATGTGTCAGTGAGGACAGGGCTGCATGTGACAGGGGCAGTGACATGATGTGAGGAGGGGAATAGAGGCAGCAGGAAGCCACAGACTGAGAGTTATATAGTGGGAGGAGCAGGGTCCCCAGCAGCACAGAGTATAGCAGGAGATGAGTGATGTGTCAGTGAGGACAGGGCGGCATGTGACAGGGGCAGTGACATGATGTGAGGAGGGGAATAGAGGCAGCAGGAAGCCACAGACTGAGAGTTATGTAGTGGTAGGAGCAGAGTCCCCAGCAGCACAGAGTATATCAGGAGATGAGTGATGTGTCAGTGAGGACAGGGCTGCATGTGACAGGGGCAGTGACATGATGTGAGGAGGGGGATGGAGGCAGCAGGAAGCCACAGACTGAGAGTTATATAGTGGGAGGAGCAGGGTCCCCAGCAGCACAGAGTATATCAGGAGATGAGTGATGTGTCAGTGAGGACAGGGCTGCATGTGACTGGGGCAGTGACATGATGTGAGGAGGGGAATGGAGGCAGCAGGAAGCCACAGACTGAGAGTTATATAGTGCGAGGAGCAGGGTCCCCAGCAGCACAGAGTATATCAGGAGATGAGTGATGTGTCAGTGAGGACAGGGCTGCATGTGACAGGGGCAGTGACATGATGTGAGGAGAGGAATGGAGGCAGCAGGAAGCCACAGACTGAGAGTTTTATAGTGGGAGGAGCAGGGTCCCCAGCAGCACAGAGTATATCAGGAGATGAGTGATGTGTCAGTGAGGACAGGGCTGCATGTGACAGGGGCAGTGACATAATGTGAGGAGGGGAATAGAGGCAGCAGGAAGCCACAGACTGAGAGTTATATAGTGGGAGGAGCAGGGTCCCCAGCAGCACAGAGTATAGCAGGAGATGAGTGATGTGTCAGTGAGGACAGGGCGGCATGTGACAGGGGCAGTGACATGATGTGAGGAGGGGAATGGAGGCAGCAGGAAGCCACAGACTGAGAGTTATGTAGTGGTAGGAGCAGAGTCCCCAGCAGCACAGAGTATATCAGGAGATGAGTGATGTGTCAGTGAGGACAGGGCTGCATGTGACAGGGGCAGTGACATGATGTGAGGAGGGGAATAGAGGCAGCAGGAAGCCACAGACTGAGAGTTATATAGTGGGAGGAGCAGGGTCCCCAGCAGCACAGAGTATAGCAGGAGATGAGTGATGTGTCAGTGAGGACAGGGCGGCATGTGACAGGGGCAGTGACATGATGTGAGGAGGGGAATAGAGGCAGCAGGAAGCCACAGACTGAGAGTTATGTAGTGGTAGGAGCAGAGTCCCCAGCAGCACAGAGTATATCAGGAGATGAGTGATGTGTCAGTGAGGACAGGGCGGCATGTGACAGGGGCAGTGACATGATGTGAGGAGGGGAATGGAGGCAGCAGGAAGCCAGAGACTGAGAGTTATATAGTGAGAGGAGCAGGGTCCCCAGCAGCACAGAGTATATCAGGAGATGAGTGATGTGTCAGTGAGGACAGGGCTATATGTGACAGGGGCAGTGACAGGATGTGAGGAGGGGAGTGGAGGTAGCAGGAAGCCACAGACTGAGAGTTATATAGTGGGAGGAGCAGGATCTCCAGCGGCACAGAGTATATCTGGAGATGAGTGATGTGTCAGTGAGGACAGGGCTGCATGTGACAGGGGCAGTGACATGATGTGAAGAGGGGAATGGAGGCAGCAGGAAGCCACAGACTGAGAGTTATATAGTGGGAGGGGCAGGAGCCACAGCAGCACAGAGTATATCAGGAGATGAGTGATGTGTCAGTGAGGACAGGGCTGCATGTGACAGGGGCAGTGACATGATGTGAGGAGGGCAATGGGGGCAGCAGGAAGTCACAGACTGAGAGTTATATAGTGGGAGGAGCAGGGTCCCCAGCAGCACAGAGTATAGCAGGAGATGAGTGATGTGTCAGTGAGGACAGGGCTGCATGTGACAAGGGCAGTGACATGATGTGAGGAGGGGAATGGAGGCAGCAGGAAGCCACAGACTGAGAGTTATATAGTGGGAGGAGCAGGGTCCCCAGCAGCACAGAGTATATCAGGAGATGAGTGATGTGTCAGTGAGGACAGGGCTGCATGTGACAGGGGCAGTGACAGGATGTGAGGAGGGGAATGGAGGCAGCATGAAGCCACAGACTGAGAGTTATATAGTGGGAGGGGCAGGAGCCACAGCAGCACAGAGTATATCAGGAGATGAGTGATGTGTCAGTGAGGACAGGGCTGCATGTGACAGGGGCAGTGACATGATGTGAGGAGGGGAATGGAGGCAGCAGGAAGTCACAGACTGAGAGTTATATAGTGGGAGGAGCAGGGTCACCAGCAGCACAGAGTATATCAGAAGATGAGTGATGTGTCAGTGAGGACAGGGCTGCATGTGACAGGGGCGGTGACATGATGTGAGGAGGGGAATGGAGGCAGCATGAAGCCACAGACTGAGAGGTATATAGAGGAAGGAGCAGGGTCCCCAGCAGCACAGAGTATAGCAGGAGATGAGTGATGTGTCAGTGAGGACAGGGCGGCATGTGACAGGGGCAGTGACATGATGTGAGGAGGGGAATAGAGGCAGCAGGAAGCCACAGACTGAGAGTTATGTAGTGGTAGGAGCAGAGTCCCCAGCAGCACAGAGTATATCAGGAGATGAGTGATGTGTCAGTGAGGACAGGGCGGCATGTGACAGGGGCAGTGACATGATGTGAGGAGGGGAATGGAGGCAGCAGGAAGCCAGAGACTGAGAGTTATATAGTGAGAGGAGCAGGGTCCCCAGCAGCACAGAGTATATCAGGAGATGAGTGATGTGTCAGTGAGGACAGGGCTATATGTGACAGGGGCAGTGACAGGATGTGAGGAGGGGAGTGGAGGTAGCAGGAAGCCACAGACTGAGAGTTATATAGTGGGAGGAGCAGGATCTCCAGCGGCACAGAGTATATCAGGAGATGAGTGATGTGTCAGTGAGGACAGGGCTGCATGTGACAGGGGCAGTGACATGATGTGAAGAGGGGAATGGAGGCAGCAGGAAGCCACAGACTGAGAGTTATATAGTGGGAGGGGCAGGAGCCACAGCAGCACAGAGTATATCAGGAGATGAGTGATGTGTCAGTGAGGACAGGGCTGCATGTGACAGGGGCAGTGACATGATGTGAGGAGGGCAATGGGGGCAGCAGGAAGTCACAGACTGAGAGTTATATAGTGGGAGGAGCAGGGTCCCCAGCAGCACAGAGTATAGCAGGAGATGAGTGATGTGTCAGTGAGGACAGGGCTGCATGTGACAAGGGCAGTGACATGATGTGAGGAGGGGAATGGAGGCAGCAGGAAGCCACAGACTGAGAGTTATATAGTGGGAGGAGCAGGGTCCCCAGCAGCACAGAGTATATCAGGAGATGAGTGATGTGTCAGTGAGGACAGGGCTGCATGTGACAGGGGCAGTGACAGGATGTGAGGAGGGGAATGGAGGCAGCATGAAGCCACAGACTGAGAGTTATATAGTGGGAGGGGCAGGAGCCACAGCAGCACAGAGTATATCAGGAGATGAGTGATGTGTCAGTGAGGACAGGGCTGCATGTGACAGGGGCAGTGACATGATGTGAGGAGGGGAATGGAGGCAGCAGGAAGTCACAGACTGAGAGTTATATAGTGGGAGGAGCAGGGTCACCAGCAGCACAGAGTATATCAGAAGCTGAGTGATGTGTCAGTGAGGACAGGGCTGCATGTGACAGGGGCGGTGACATGATGTGAGGAGGGGAATGGAGGCAGCATGAAGCCACAGACTGAGAGGTATATAGTGGAAGGAGCAGGGTCCCCAGCAGGACAGAGTATATCAGGAGATAAGTGATGTGTCAGTGAGGACAGGGCTGCATGTGACAGGGGCGGTGACATGATGTGAGGAGGGGAATGAAGGCAGCAGGAAGCCACAGACTGAGAGTTATATAGTGGGAGGAGCAGGGTCCCCAGCAGCACAGAGTATATCAGGAGATGAGTGATGTGTCAGTGAGGACAGGGCTGCATGTGACAGGGGCAGTGACATGATGTGAGGAGGGGAATGGAGGCAGCAGGAAGCCACAGACTGAGAGTTATATAGTGGGAGGGGCAGGAGCCACAGCAGCACAGAGTATATCAGGAGATGAGTGGTGTGTCAGTGAGGACAGGGCTGCATGTGACAGGGGCAGTGACATGATGTGAGGAGGGGAACGGAGGCAGCAGGAAGTCACAGACTGAGAGTTATATAGTGGGAGGAGCAGGGTCACCAGCAGCACAGAGTATATCAGAAGATGAGTGATGTGTCAGTGAGGACAGGGCTGCATGTGACAGGGGCAGTGACATGATGTGAGGAGGGGAATGGAGGCAGCATGAAGCCACAGTCTGAGAGTTATATAGTGGGAGGAGCAGGGTCCCCAGCAGGACAGAGTATATCAGAAGATGAGTGATGTGTCAGTGAGGACAGGGCTGCATGTGACAGGGGCAGTGACATGATGTGAGAAGGGGAATAGAGGCAGCAGGAAGCCACAGACTGAGAGTTATATAGTGGGAGGAGCAGGGTCCCCAGCAGCACAGAGTATATCAGGAGATGAGTGATGTGTCAGTGAGGACAGGGCTGCATGTGACTGGGGCAGTGACATGATGTGAGGAGAGGAATGGAGGCAGCAGGACGCCACAGACTGAGAGTTATATAGTGGGAGGAGCAGGGTCCCCAGCAGCACAGAGTATATCAGGAGATGAGTGATGTGTCAGTGAGCACAGGGCTGCATGTGGCAGGGGCTGTGACATGATGTGAGGAGGGGAATGGAGGCAGCATGAAGCCACAGACTGAGAGGTATATAGTGGAAGGAGCAGGGTCCCCAGCAGGACAGAGTATATCAGGAGATGAGTGATGTGTCAGTGAGGACAGGGCTGCATGTGACAGGGGCGGTGACATGATGTGAGGAGGGGAATGAAGGCAGCAGGAAGCCACAGACTGAGAGTTATATAGTGGGAGGAGCAGGGTCCCCAGCAGCACAGAGTATATCAGGAGATGAGTGATGTGTCAGTGAGGACAGGGCTGCATGTGACAGGGGCAGTGACAGGATGTGAGGAGGGGAATGGAGGCAGCAGGAAGCCACAGACTGAGAGTTATATAGTAGGAGGGGCAGGAGCCACAGCAGCACAGAGTATATCAGGAGATGAGTGGTGTGTCAGTGAGGACAGGGCTGCATGTGACAGGGGCAGTGACATGATGTGAGGAGGGGAATGGAGGCAGCAGGAAGTCACAGACTGAGAGTTATTTAGTTGGAGGAGCAGGGTCACCAGCAGCACAGAGTATATCAGAAGATGAGTGATGTGTCAGTGAGGACAGGGCTGCATGTGACAGGGGCGGTGACATGATGTGAGGAGGGGAATGGAGGCAGCATGAAGCCACAGACTGAGAGGTATATAGTGGAAGGAGCAGGGTCCCCAGCAGGACAGAGTATATCAGGAGATGAGTGATGTGTCAGTGAGGACAGGGCTGCATGTGACAGGGGCGGTGACATGATGTGAGGAGGGGAATGAAGGCAGCAGGAAGTCACAGACTGAGAGTTATATAGTGGGAGGAGCAGGGTCCCCAGCAGCACAGAGTATATCAGGAGATGAGTGATGTGTCAGTGAGGACAGGGCTGCATGTGACAGGGGCAGTGACATGATGTGAGGAGGGGAATGGAGGCAGCAGGAAGCCACAGACTGATACCCCTTTCGCATCGCACAAATAACCCGGTATCAACACGGCATATTGCTGTGTCGACCTGGGTCAGTGTGCGATGTGAAAGGTCCTTGGTCGTTTTAGCGGGTCGCCTGACCCGGTAATTCAACCCGGTAAAAAAGAAGGGTTTTACCCGGGTTGATTACCGGGTCAGGTGCGGTGTGAATGGGAGCCGTGTCGATGCGACACGGTTCCCATTCACAGCATAGGGAGAGGCGGCGCAGGAGATGAGCTCATCTCCCAGCGCCGCCTCCACCCCCGCCCCTGCTGCTGCTGCTCCCTCCGCTGCTATGGCAACCGACCCGGTATATTGCCGGGTCGGAAAGCCAGCAGCGGAGCGCAAATGCCGGATCCCACCCGGTAAGTACACGTTTGTCTTACCGGGTAGGATCCGGCATTTGCGGTCTGAAAGAAGCATGAGAGTTATATAGTGGGAGGACAGCAGTATAGGGCAGTGATGGGAGGATCCGGATGAACTATGGGAAGATTTTGATAGGAATCCCTTTCTCTTAGAAACATCCATGTTCTTTGTTGGGGGAGCCATTCATAGAGGTGTAATATGCTCAGTGTTTCCTCTAATACATATATTATTCTGACTTGCGCTACAATCTCAGCCCCTTTTATGTTTAATGATACTTTTTATTTCTACATTAATAATACACATATTACGCCAAATTCATGAAATGTTACACTTACTTTAAAGTTGCAGCCAACCAGGGAAAAACGACACTTGCAGGAGGCATCGCCAGTGCTGTGATTCTGTAAGGATTCAAAATTGTATTTGTTACATTTGTTAATGACATTTTTTTTCTCCATTTAAGAAGAAACTACTAGTGATGTGGGTCAGATGTTTATCTAAATATGGCAGGCAGCAATCAGCAACCTTTGAGTTCTATTATGAAAGAACAGAATTGTGAGCAGAATAGTGAAATACATTGTAGACACTAAGTTACCCTTCAGACCTCTAGTCCCTGTATTTTCTAGGTATAATAGTCTGTGGATCCCTTTACATTTGATAAATCTCCCCCTTATCTCTTCACAGCTGAAGCGCAGTGAAAGTGAGGATGTTGTGGCTCTTACCTTCCTGGCCTTTGTGTTTTCATGTACTTATTATAACATAAAATTACAAATGATACAATTGTGATATATGGTCTTGGCTGGAAATTGGGATTGTCCAGTAAATCCAGGACTGTTGGAGGGTGCGCTGTATTCTGTCGCCGAGTCTCACAAATTCCAAAAATAATCTTTTTCTTTGCCGTTTAGTTATTACCTTCCCCTTGGCCGGGAGATCCGGTTTTCTGTGACTTTGATTCTCAGATGAACTTTTCTCACAATTGTGGTCCTGAAATTATATAAAATGTTAGCGACTAATGATGATAAGTCCCCAACAATTGTCCCGGCTCTTATCTGGGAGGCAATAACATCACCCACCGTCATCCGTCATATAGGGGATAATTCAGACCTAATTGTAGCAGCAAATTTGTTAGCAGTTGGGCAAAACCATGGCCCTCATTCCGAGTTGTTCGCTCGCAAGGCGATTTTAGCAGAGTTACACACGCTAAGCCGCCGCCTACTGGGAGTGAATCTTAGCTTCTTAAAATTGCGAACGATGTATTCGCAATATTGCGATTACAAACTACTTAGCAGTTTCAGAGTAGCTTCAGACTTACTCGGCATCTGCGATCAGTTCACTGCTTGTCGTTCCTGGTTTGACGTCATAAACACACCCAGCGTTCGCCCAGACACTCCTCCGTTTCTCCAGCCACTCCCGCGTTTTTTCCGGAAACGGTAGCGTTTTTATCCACACGCCCATAAAACGCCGTGTTTCCGCCAAGTAACACCCATTTCCTGTCAATCACACTACGATCGCCGGAGCGAAGAAAAAGCCGTGAGTAAAAAAACTATCTTCATAGCAAAATTACTTGGCGCAGTCGCAGTGCGAACATTGCGCATGCGTACTAAGCAGAAAAACGCTGCGATGCGAAGAAAATTACCGAGCGAACGACTCGGAATGAGGGCCCATGTGCACTGCAGGTGGGGCAGATATAACATGTGCAGAGAGAGTTAGGTCTGAATTACCCCCATAGTCAGAAATACTGTATGTAGAATTGTGTCCCATTCCCTCTTGTAAAATCTCCTGAGCCCCCTAAATCGTGATAACCCACTATTACAGCCGGAGTAGGGATTTGTACGATTAAGTGCTTAAAAACATAACATAGAACACATAAATACACAACACCCTGTACTATGTACCCCTGTGATGTCAGCGGACACCAATGTTTTCCACTGTTGGAGTCCCACCCGGAAATGATTTGAGTAATCTTCAGTGGTTGTGTTTTGCCCTCAGACAACTTTAAATTCTGCAGCTTTTACTGCATGCATTCCTTTTATCTCTTTGGATTCTTTCCTTGTTATCCACTGACATGGTCCAATCGGCAGAGTGCTTTCGACCGTCGATCGTTAACAACCATCAATGATTATTGGTTCCCATGGCAATGGGTTCATACTATCAAGTTAACCACCAATGCTACCATCGATGGTGACATACGATTCTTAACCCACCGATGGCCAGCCCTACTGTATTCCATGCAGAGAGGAGATTGTACTTTCCTTGGTGACGGTACAAGGAAATCAGCCGACTACGCCAAAAACACGTGGAAACCAGTAGATATGTGCAGAGGGAAATCCCCTTTATGTTGTGTACTCTCCTGTCTCACTTTCTAGCAGGAAGTTCTGCGCCAGCGTGCTGTACTGCAGGGGGTATGTGTTACTGTTCTGTCCCCTGGAAACTTCTAAACTTATACAAAGTTCTCAACATTTCCTCTGTGTGTTTCCCCCAGCAATGAATACACTAAATCACTTCCATTGTCAGTGGTATAAACCTTCGTTAAGTTTAATCTGTTTAATAAGTGTTATTTTCAGTGCAGAGAGTGTCTCCTGCCGATGTGGAACTACAGGTCCCAGCCATTGCAGATCATGCTGGCACTTTTAGTTCAGCAACAGCAAGAGAAGCACATGCTAACTACCCCAAGTCATTTTGTATATGTTAATCACATGCATACAGTATCAGTGGCGCACCCAGGGGGGGTTTCCGAGCACCCAGAAACCCCCCTCCACTAAAAAAAATTTTTTTTTTTTTTTTTTTTTTTTTTTTTTTTAGCTGCATGAGTATTATTAATGACTGTCTAGCGTCTTCTGCAGCCTGCTGTCTTCCTGGTGGCACTTGTAAGTGCAATAAAAGTTTACTTTATTTTAATTATAGTACATATATATCCATGTGCATACATATATACATATGTATATACATACAAACATACATATAAACACACACACACATACACATATGATATATATATATATACATGTGTATATATATGTGTACTGTATGTGTGTGTACATATATATATATATATATATATATGTATGCATGTTTAATATGCTATGTATATGTATGTGTGTGTGTATGTATATATATATATATATATATATATGTATATATATATATATATGTGTGTAGATATATGTATATATATATATATATATATATATGTATATGGAAAGGAAATAGGCGGCACTCTCGGACTTCTCGTAAAACAAAACTCGAGCTGACTCAAGGATTGTGTCTTAACGTTTCGGTTTTAATATAACCGTCTTCAGAAGTCACTTCTGAAGACGGTTATATTAAAACCGAAACGTTAAGACACAATCCTTGAGTCAGCTCGAGTTTTGTTTTACGAGAAGTCCGAGAGTGCCGCCTATTTCCTTTCCATATGCTTGTCCTTGTTTGGAAGGCACCCGGCAAGTTGATTGACGTTTCCAGCAGGAGTGCCGAATATCTACTCTTTCTATATATATATGTATATATATATATATATATAGAAAGAGTAGATATTCGGCACTCCTGCTGGAAACGTCAATCAACTTGCCGGGTGCCTTCCAAACAAGGACAAGCATATGGAAAGGAAATAGGCGGCACTCTCGGACTTCTCGTAAAACAAAACTCGAGCTGACTCAAGGATTGTGTCTTAACGTTTCGGTTTTAATATAACCGTCTTCAGAAGTGACTTCTGAAGACGGTTATATTAAAACCGAAACGTTAAGACACAATCCTTGAGTCAGCTCGAGTTCTGAAGACGGTTATATTAAAACCGAAACGTTAAGACACAATCCTTGAGTCAGCTCGAGTTTTGTTTTACGAGAAGTCCGAGAGTGCCGCCTATTTCCTTTCCATATGCTTGTCCTTGTTTGGAAGGCACCCGGCAAGTTGATTGACGTTTCCAGCAGGAGTGCCGAATATCTACTCTTTCTATATATATATGTATATATATATATACACACACACACACACACACACACACACACACACTAGTTTTACGAACCCAGCATATACTGGGTCACCTCAGTCCCCACCCCCGTGATTGGCTCCGCCCAGTTCTGGAAACCCCCCCATGCAAATCCTGCGTTTGCCACTGAGTATATAAGAGTATACAGCCATGGCTGCGTTGTTCTCATCCAAGTTGTATTAGTGCTTGTCATGACAATAAAGCCAATTTAAAAAAAAATTTTTTAAACATATGTCCGCTAGTATCACATGGGGGGTCATTCCGAGTTGATCGCTCGCTGACGTTTTTCGCAGCGCAGCGAACAGGTTACTACTGCGCATGCGTATGCACCGCAAGGCGCAGGCGCGTCGTACGGGTTCAAAGCGGATCGTTGCTAAGCGATGGATTTAACAAAGAATCCATTCACACAGCCGATCGCAAGGAGATTGACAGGAAGAGGGCGTTTGTGGGTGTCAACTGACTGTTTTCTGGGAGTGTTTGGAAAAACGCAGGCGTGTCCAAGCGTTTGCAGGGCGGGTGTCTGACGTCAATTCCGGGACCAAAAAGACTGAAGTGATCGCAGCGGCTGAGTTAGTCCAGAGCTACTCAGAAACTGCACAAAACTTTTTCACCCCGCTGGGCTGCACATGCAATCGCACACTTGCAAAGCGAAAATACACTCCCCTGTGGGCGACGACTATCTGATCGCAGCGCTGCAAAAAATAGCTAGCGAGCGATCAACTCGGAATGAGGGCCTTTATTAGGTCTGTCAATCAGAGAGAAGTACTTAGAGCTTTCCTCCAGAAGTCTCAGGAGTTAATGGATTGCTAATTACTCTCACAAGAACTCACTTTAGTTTTAGGACGTCACATTAAGTTCACAGTTAGTAGACATTTACTCCCCCACATTGGCTTCTACACTGCCCCCTGTATGCCGCCCTAGGGAAAATGCTTATATACCCTGTGGATAAATTAGCATTTTTCAGCTCTGGAGATCAAATCATTGAAACTGTCTATAGATTGTAAGCTTGCGAGCAGGGCCCTCCTGCCTCTATTGCTGTCTGTTATTACCCAGTTTTGTTTTATCACTGTTGTTTCCATTTGTAAAGCGCAACGCAATTTGCTGCGCTATGGGGGTAATTCCAAGTTGATCGCAGCAGGAATTTTGTTAGCAAATGGGCAAAACCATGTGCACTGCAGGGAGGGCAGGTGTAACATGTGCAGAGAGAGTTAGATTTGGGTGGGGTGAGTTCAATCTGCAATCTAATTTGCAGTGTAAAAATAAAGCAGCCAGTATTTACCCTGCACAGAAACAAAATGACCCACCCAAATCTAACTCTTTCTGCACATGTTATATCTGTCCCCCCTGCAGTGCACATGGTTTTGCCCATTTGCTAACAAAAATCCTGCTGCGATCAACTTGGAATTACCCCCGTAGTATCTAAGTTCCATATCAACAAACCCATTGTGGTACCGACCTTTCAGAAACCTGGTCTTTTACTATGTAAGGAGGCACAGGAAATGGGATGTAATGTAACAATAAAAAGACATAAATGACTTACACAAGTGCAGAAACTCATAAACAAAAAAAGATATATGACACTTACACAATATAATCCTTATGCTGGGAACAAGGCACAACATAGCAATGGACAGTTTATTTATTTAGTAACAGTTTCTTATATAGGGGGTAATTCCAAGTTGATTGCAGCAGGATTTTTTTTAGCAAATGGGCAAAACCATGTGCACTGCAGGGGAGGCAGATATAACACGTGCATAGAGAGTTAGATTTGGGAGGGTTATTTTGTTTCTGTGCAGGGTAAATACTGGTTGCTTTATTTTTACACTGCAAATTAGATTGCAGATTGAACACACCCCACCCAAATCTAACTCTCTCTGCACATGTTACGTCTGCCTCCCCTGCAGTGCACATGGTTTTGCCCATTTGCTAACAAAAATCCTGCTGCAATCAACTTGGAATTACCCCCTATATAAGAAACTGTTACTAAATAAATAAACTGTCCATTGCTATTTTGTGCCTTGTTCCCAGCATAAGGATTATATTGTGTGTCATATATCTTTTTTTGTTTATGAGTTGCTGCACTTGTGTAAGTCATTTATGTCTTTTTATTGTTACATTACATCCCATTTCCTGTGCCTCCTTATATTAAGTTTTACCCTTGTTACTCTACCTACTGACCTATAATGAACAGAACTAGCACTTGACCATGCAAACCTTGTAATAGAACCTAATTCAAGGTTGATTGCAAAACAACATTTTCCTCTAATGGGCAAAATCATGCTGCACTGCAGGTGGGGCAGATGTAACATGTGCAGAGAGAGTTAGATTTGGGTGGGTTATATTGTTTCTGTGCAGGGTAAATACTGGCTGCTTTATTTCTACACTGCAATTTAGATTTCAGTTTGAACACACCCCACCCAAATCTAACTCTCTCTGCACATGTTACATCCGCCCCACCTGCACTGCACATGGTTTTGCCCATTAGAGGAAAATGTTGTTTTGTAATCAACCTTGAATTAGGCCCATAGGCCTGACTGTAATGATAAGGTTGGTTGTGTTACCCCTGTCCGTGCTAGTGAGCAAATGAGAAGATATCACAGAGAACCCCTTTATTGCAATGCGCTCTGTGCGCGAGGGTATGGGTCGCAGGGTCGACACACCATAGGTCGACAGTCATTAGGTCGACCACTATTGGTCGACACGCATTAGGTCGACAGGGTCACTCGGTCGACGCGGTCATTGGGTCGACATGTACTGGGTCGACAGCTCAAAAGGTCGACATGATGGTTTTTTCCCTTTTTTTGGTGTCGTTTTCTTCGTAAAGTGACCGGGAATCTCAATTAGTGCACCGTGTTCGCTCGCCATGCTTCGGGCAAGGTGCCTCGATCCACTACCGCTGCGCTCGCCACAGGTTACCGCTCCCAATTGTAGTCCACGTGGATCGTAAAGTATGAAAAAGTGACAAAATTTAATTTAAAAAAAACTCATGTCGACCTTTTGAACTGTTGACCTAGTGACCCTGTCGACCTAGTGACCCTGTCAACCAATAGTGGTCGACGTAATGACTGTTGATCTAAGTGCTGTCGACCTAATGACCGTATCCCGTGTGTGATATTAGCGCATTGCAGGATGCAATTACATTGGCGTTATGTATTATTTTACACCCGCGGAAATAGCGGTTTCCAAAGGAGCCCGTGCGTGCCTGCTCTGTGCTGGAGAGCTGCCAGGGCTTCGCATTAATAATAATAATAATAATAATAATTTTATTTATATAGCGCTCTTTCTCCAATAGGACTCAAGGCGCTTATTACGGGAGTTGGTAAATCCTGCAGCATCGCACTCCCCATAGAAAGCTATGGGGATTGCGGCTGCCTGTGGGAATGGAGGGATCTCCGATACCTGCTGCGGTCCCTCAGTAATACATTGGGGTGTTAATAAATATTTGCGTTTAACCCTGGAAAAGGGGTGTTTCGGGGGATTACGCCACAAATATTCAATGACACATGGACCACAGAGTGTACTGAGTGTGCGTTTGTATGCAGTGTGTGCGATGTGCACTAAAATACTTCTGTTTGCGATTACTAATGAAACCTGACGCATAGTTATACATCTACACAACAATCTGTTATATGTGGTTGTATCTGTTTCATATAAAGATCTAATTGGGCTCTTACCGGATATTCACTGCCGGAGACCCTCTGGAAGCATCTCGGACACATTGTTGTATAATTAGTACACTCCCCTTCCAGGTGGTCGGCCAGATGTCTGCGCAGAACCGTTTGGCCGCAGCCGGTGTGGCACAGTATTGGGGCATAGTCGCAGAGGCTTTGGTGATCCTGGAGAATTAGGGGAAGGAGGTTATTAGTTTGTTCTTAGGATTCTATTACCTTTAATATTGGTTTTTTAACCTGCAGATGAGTCCACATTTATCTTGACATGTTTGCTGCGCCTAGGCACACCATGGTATATTAACATAAGCCCTTCATCTATTGTTCTCAGCTGCAACACAATACAGAGGACATTACATCAGTGGATTAAGTCATGATTGACCTGGCTCAGGTAGTCCTATTAAAGGCCAAGATAAACATGGACCCATCTGTAATAATATGTATTGCTGTCTGTCTGTTTTTATTTGTTACACTATTATACCAGTATATCATAGATTGTGCCACCTGTATTGCCAGGTGCCGTATCGCTAGCCCCAAGAAGTTGGGAACCCGTTGCCAAAAGGCACATGGTTTAGTGGTATAGCAATGGGGAGGTTTGGTTGGGGGCATTTGTCTCTGGGTGTGCCATATAGGCCAGACTTGTAGGTGGCACAGTCGCCCATAAGTCAGAGTAGAGGAGGATTTAATGCCCCTCACTATCATGGGGGCCACAAGGCTTCCTGCCCTCCTCTGATCTCCATCTAGCATGTGTGCGTAACTCACACTACTGTCATACAATCAGGACAGGCATGTAAGTGTGTGGGCACCGTCTTGTGCTTGTGATACCATGCAATGGCATGTAACCATTGGCATCATGAATCTGGCCAGGGCCGCCACCAGGGGGAGACTGCAAGGACTGTAGTCCCGGGCCCAGACAGCGAAGGGGCCTGGGTGGTAGCATTGTGGATCGACGTCAGGCACTGGAGCTGATTATAGCTATATACTAGGTACTTGATATATGGGACTGAGTAGTAGTTTGGGTTGAGGGGTAGGTACTAGATGTTTGGGACAGTCCCGGGCCCCACAATTTCTGATGGCAGCCGCTGTGTAACCTCACTGCTCCACTGCAGTCATAAGCTTCATTCCGAGTTCATTGCCCATTTTGAGGACATACTAAGGTCCGATGTGACCAGTAATGCATGTGGCTTGGTGTTATGTTTCCAACTCAGGAAAATCCCGTGGACATTCCGAGTAAATGTGACCAGTCCACACTGCGCCCTCTCTTCATTTACCATTGGTGTAAAGTTTATGTAAATAATTGTTACACGATAGATAAATGTACTGAGGCCACGCTCGGGCAGAGGATCTCAATGGTAATAAAAAGAACACAGCCTAAAAAACTGTTATTAAAGGAAATGCTCTGAGTTACATTTCCAGATATTATACAATAAAGATTACACCTGAAAAATGGCAGAATTTGTACCAGAGTGTAATGAGCATATTCATGAGAATGTGACCTCAATGAGGCACGAGGCACTTTGTGTGAACAAATCCTCTGTAATGTTACGGCTTTACAATGAATTGATGGACTGCGTGATCTTATATATCGTTTCTGCTCAGAAGAACACGGAATCCGCCGCGTTTCAGCGGTAGGTGTACGCCAGGCATGTCCAAACTGCGGCCCTGGCTCCAGCTGTTGTGAAACTACATATCCCAGCATGCCCTGACACAGTTTTGCTGTCAGAGAATGCTAAAGCTGTGTCAGGGCATGCTGGGATGTGTAGTTTCTCAACACCTGAAGGGCCGCAGTTTGGACATGCCTGGTGTACGCTAATAATTCCCTTACAGGTGTGATGGAGCAGAAGAGATTAACTTACATCATAGTCTTTGAGGAGTCCGGCCCAGCAGCACCCCGCTGTCATACAATGGACCTTTAATTCTGAGATTTCCTTATTAATAGCAGCATCACTGAAGGCCTAAAACAGAATCCGCAGATAGAGATCACATTACAGTAATGACCAGAGGGGACTTTCTGCAACACAAAACTGAAACACTTTAATTACCGGTCAGTTTCAGCATGCAGTCAGAAGGAAAGCACCAGCCAATCAGCTCACAACTGTCACGTTACACGCTGTGTTTGCAAATGACAGTTAGGAGCTGATTGGTTAGTATTTTATTGACAAATCTCCCCTCATAATTAGGGAAGTCATCATATATTAAATAAGTAGGTAACTAAATCAATTCTCTTATGGAGCAATATTATCTTATTGATTCACCAAATTGCTGGGAAACCACTAAGAAACGGAGGCTTTGCAAGACCGGCGCTTAGTAAATTTAGCCCAACCTGTCATGATGTTACCCCTCAGCATCTATATTCTCCTTCTGGGCACTTCTACAAATTGATAAGAAGATTCGCTTCTTATCCGTGGAGCTACAAGGCCTGCGCCATACACAAAGCCGCCTGTGGCGCAGTTGCGTTTGCCGCAAGACAGAATATAGCGATACTACTGCGCCAATCAGTCATTTATCATTCCATAAATCCTGTTTCTCAGGGAAACCTCCCAGCAGCCACATAAGGAGCTTCCCCTGTAATAATAACCAGGGGAATAGCTGCTTCCTAAATGTAACATTTCCCAACTTTTATTCACATTTTTTCTTCTTCCTTTTCTTTGCTAATGGAAGAGGACATGATTTTATGTGCGGTGTGTCAGCAACGAGCACCCAGGGAGGTGGGCCACAGCCCTGCACAAGCCACAACAGGAACGACCTGTGATGCGTAGTCGTATGTCTAGATGTGCTTTTTTCCCAGACTCTCCTGTTTATTCCGCCAGGAAATAATATTATTATTAGAAGATAAATGATCTGCACATAGCGAGTCTTGTCCTGAGACGCACACAGCTCCGCATGTGGCCGCATCTGGGGCTTAATTCAGAACTGATCGCTAGCAGGCGATTTTTGCTCTGCTGCGATCAGATAGTCGCCGCCCATAGGGGAGGGTATTTTAGCTGTGCAAGTGTGCGATCGCATGTGTAGCAGAGCTGTACGAACAGCTCTTGTTCAGTCACCGCACAGCCCAGGACTTACTCAGCCGCTGCGATCACTTTAGCCTGTCTGGAAACGGAACTGGCATCAGACACCCGCCATGCTTAGGCACGCCTGCGTTTTTCCAACCACTCCCTGAAAACGGTCAGCTGCCACACACAAACGCCTTCTTCCTGCCAATCTCCTTGCGATCACCTGTGCGAATGGATTCTTGGCACAAACCTATTACTGAGCGGCGATCCGCTTTGTACCTGTGTGATGCACCTGTGCATTGCGGTGCATACGCTTGCGCAGTTTAGAACTGATCATAGGCTGTATGAAAATGCAGCCTAGCAATCAGGTCTGAATTAGGTCCATAGCCAATTTTAGCCTACCGCACACATAGCCAGATTAAGAGGGGGGTGCAGAGGATATCTGCCCCATCGCGCCCCCCCTCCTCCCATCAGGGGACCCCCCGGCCGAAGAATACCGACATCACTAGCTCTCCCTCTTTTGCAGCAGCAGAACCATGTCATTCCGAGCCGCGACCTGGGTTAACCCAGAAATAATCCCGTAGGCAGAAACCAGTAAGTCAGCAACTATGGGTAGATCTCGACAGAGCCGGCCCTAACCAATATGATGCCCTAGGCAAGATTTTGGCTGGTGCCCCCTAGCACCACAGCTGGTTCCGCCTCTGACCTTGCACCTCTTTCCCAGCACCATCACCCCTCATCCATAGAAGTCCTTATTTTGGTGTTTGTATCCCCTATATTTTAAATAGGAACAGTTCGCACATTTGGCGCACAGCCCAAAAAGGGGTGTGATTTTGATGGCAAGGGGCATGGCCACACAATAGTAACCCCAATTCCAATTACGCCACACAGTACTGCAACTTTATTCACATTTTATCATGCAATAGTGTCCATAATTCATATTACATCCCACAGTAGTATCACTTTACCTTATAAACGTTACTCCTCACAGTAGAGCCCCTTATTCACATTACATCACACTGAATTGCTCATTATTCACATTACACCACACCCTATTGCTCTTTATTCACATTAGATGAAACAGTAGTGCCCTTTCTATATGCAACGCCACATAGTAGAGCACCTTGTACACATAATGCCACACATTAGTAATGCATTTATACACATAATTCCACACAGTAATGCCCCTTACACATATGAGACACATTATTAATGTCCTTATAAACATAATGCGCCTTAAACATTATGACAACCTTTATTAATGCCCTTTTACACATAATGTCCCTTACACATATGCCGCACATTATTAATGCCCTTATACACATAATGACATGTATAGTGCCCTTATACACATTTGCTGCACATTATTAGTGCCCCTATACACATAATGACACACATACAGTAGTACCCTGTTACACATATGCCGCACATTATTAATGCCCTTATACACGTAATGACATGTATAGTGCCCCCTACACATTTGCTGCACATTTTTAGTGCCCCTATACACATAATGACACACATACAGTAGTACCCTGTTACACATATGCCACACATTAGTAATGCCCTTATACACATAATGACACACATAGTGCCCCTTATACATATGTTGCACATTATTAATGCATTTTTACATGACACACATAATGCTCCTTACACATATTCTGAACACTACTGCACAACCAACCCACTCACATGCACACAGCACTCACACTGCCACTAACACTGTGACCTCTGCCTCTGCTTGGATACAGATGGATCCTCACAAATCTTGCATCAATGCTAACGTCGGGCACCTTTTTTTATGAAAATGCATCTTATTTGCATTGCTATGTGGCTAGGATGCACAAGCAGCTTCTGCTGATTAAAATGATATGCTGCATGCCTATATACTGTGTGAGACTGTGGCTGTATCTGCATATGAAATGCTACACACAGAATATAGGCATGCCACATATCATTTTAATCAGCAGAAGCTGCTGATGCCCCTAGGCATATCAAATGCCCTAGGCAATTGCCTAGTTTGCCTATAGCTATGGCCGGCTCTGGATCTCGATGTAAGTACCAATAACTGCTGCAGCTGCCAGCGGAAGAGCAGCGGGTGTCACTGTGCGTACCCTAGAAGATATGCGCAGAGCCGGCCTTAGCTATAGGCAGGCTAGGCATTTGCCTAGGGCATTCAAGCATGTCTAGGGGCATCCAAGCATGTCCCTGCAGTATCTCATGCTGAGAGGAACAGTCCGCAAACTAACTGTTACTTTCCAAATGTATTCAATCAGTACTTGTATACACTACTGTTTACATTTGTAAAAAAAAATGCACACTGTGCCTTAAACTTCCTCTGATATGCTTGAATGCCCCTGACTTGTGAGACCTCAGACAGACAGCAGAAGCCAAGTAAATGCAATTCCTGGACCTGTGACATTTTTACTGACTATATAAGGTTATTATTACTGGATGGCTTCTTATGATAACACGTGTATTTTGGAAGACTGCTTCACAGAAACCTGACATCACCTATACTGCTTGTGCACATGGGGGAGGGGGACCCTGCCATCCTGTGTGTGTCCCTTATCCCTGTGCAAACCCCAGGTGTCTGCAGGGACATAACATGGGCAGTGTTCTCCCCACACTTTATTTCCTAGTCAGTCCATACCGTAAAATTCCCCTGCCATCTAGCACTGTAACGTGGTCAGTAAGTTGCGTTGTGCTATTTCTATATGAAACATCAGTGCAGCGTGACTTTTGGACACATCAGACTGGAGGGCAGAGCACTTAGCTCCCACAGTATAAAGTAAAGTGCATGCAGTTAACGGGAGTAACAGACACCAGCAAACACACTGAATAGTGAAGAGAATGGACAGTTTCTACATGTTTGATACTGATCTTTTTGTATAACCAGCAAGTGTGGCAGTATCTGTGGCAGTATATGTGTATTATGGGCATTACTAATGTGGGGCATATGTGTAAGGTGCATTACTGTGTGGCATTATGTGTATTATGGGCATTACTAATGTGGGGCATATGTGTAAGGTTCCTTTACTGTGTGGAATTATATGTATTATGGTCATTACTGAGTGGCATTGTGCAGAGTTGAACTGGCCCACAGGGTAACCCCCCGGTGGGCCCCACTACCTGAGCGTTGCAGGTACAGATGCAGAACTAGCGGCGGAGCTAGGGGGCACCAGACAAAATTTTGCCTAGGGCATCATATTGGCTAGGGCCGGCTCTGGATATGCGTATAGCTGCATTAACCGTCCGTTAGCAAAATATCAGCGTTCCAAATGCAGCCACCTAAAGCGCCGTGTGAATGGGCAGATAGAGAACGGAACAACCTACCCGGTCTTCGGATAAATAGCTGTCTTCCGTCAGAGAATGGGGGTCTTCTTCTCTACACCTCGGACAGATGGGTCTTTTGTGATTCCTGCCACAGGACAGAGATTTATCTTTATTAGGATACTTATTACTCCTTTACCTTTAGCAGATTGTCCTGTAGATAATTGAATTGAAGGATTATAAAATATGCCCTGGACATCTCTGTACTTGGAGTAACATGAGTGAATGAGTGAACATAACTACGGTATATAGACAATAACGGCTATTACTAGGTGACTATACGGAACTGTGCCCACTAGTGACTATTCAGTACTGAGCCCACTAGTGACTATTCAGTACTGAGCCCACTAGTGACTATTCAGTACTGAGCCCACTAGTGTCTATTCAGGACTGTGCCCACTAGTGACCATTCAGTTCTGTGGCCACCAGGGACTATTCAGGACTGTGCCCACTAGTGACTATTCAGGACTGTGGCCACCAGTGACTATTCAGTTCTGTGCCCACTAGTGACTATTCAGGACTGTGCCCACTAGCGACTATTCAGGACTGTGTCCACATGTGACCATTCAGTTCTGTGCCCACTTGTGACCATACAGTTCTGTACCCACTTGTGACCATTCAGGACTGTGCCCACTAGTGACTATTCAGTACTGTGCCCACTAGTGACTATTCAGGACTGTACCCACTAGTGACTATTCAGTTCTGTGCCCACTTGTGACTATTCAGGACTGTGCCCACTTGTGACTATTCAGGACTGTGCCCATTAGTGACCACTCAGTTCTGTGCCTGCTAGTGACTATTCAGGACTGTGCCCACTAGTGACTATTCAGTTCTGTGCCCACTTGTGACCATTAAGCACTGTGCCCACTAATGACTATTCAGTACTGTGCCCATTAATGACTATACAGTACTGTGCCCACTAGTGACTCTTCAGTACTGTGCCCACTAGTGACTATTCAGTACTGTGCCCACTAATGACTATTCAGGACTGTGCCCACTAGTGACTATTCAGTACTGTGCCCACTAGTGACTATTCAGTACTGTGCCCACTTGTGACCATTCAGGACTGTGCCCACTAGTGACTATTCAGTACTGTGCCCACTAGTGACTATTCAGTACTGTGCCCACTTGTGACCATTCAGGACTGTGCCCACTAGTGACTATTCAGTACTGAGCCCACTAGTGACCATTCAGTTCTGTGCTCACTTGTGACTATTCAGGACTGTTCCCACTAGTGACTATTCAGTACTGTGCCCACTAGTTACTATTCAGTTCTGTGCCCACTTGTGACCATTCAGGACTGTGCCCATTAGTGACCATTCAGATCTGTGCCCACTTGTGACCATTCAGGACTGTGCCCATTAGTGGCCATTCAGTTCTGTGCCCACTTGTGACCATTCAGAACTGTGCCCATTAGTGACCATTCAGTTATGTGCCCACTTGTGACCATTCAAGACTGTGCCCACTAGTGACTATTCAGGAGTGTTTCCACTAGTGACTACTCAGAACTGAGCCCACTAATGACTATTCAGGACTGTGCCCACTTGTGACTATTCAGGACTGTGCCCACTAGTGACTATTCAGTACTGTGCCCACTAATGACTATTCAGGACCGTGCCCACTAATGACTATTCAGTACTGTGCCCACTAGTGACTATAGAGTACTGTGCCCACTATTGGCCATTCAGTTCTGTGCCTGCTAGTGACTATTCAGGACTGTGCCCACTAGTGACTATTCAGTACTGTGCCCACTAATGACTATTCAAAACTGTGCCCACTAGTGACTATTCAGGACTGTGCCCACTAGTGACTATTCAGTACTTTGCCCACTAATGACTATTCAAAACTGTGCCCACTAGTGACTATTCAGGACTGTGCCCACTAATGACTATTCAGTTATGTGCCCACTTGTGACCATTCAGGACTGTGCCCACTATTGACTATTCAGGACTGTTCCCACTAGTGACTACTCAGAACTGAGCCCATTAGTGACCATTCAGTTCTGTGCCCACTAGTGATGATTCAGTACTGTGCCCACTAATGACTATTCAGTACTGTGCCCACTAATGACTATTCAGTACTGAGCCCACTAGTGACTATTCAGTACAGTGCCCACTAGTGACAAATCTGAACTGTGCCCACTAGTGACTATTCAGGACTGTGCCCACTAGTGACTATTCAGGACTGTGTCCACTAGTGACTATTCAGTTCTGTGCCCACTTGTGACTATTCAGTTCTGTGCCCACTAGTGACTATTCAGGACTGTGCCCACCAGTGACTATTCAGTTCTGTGCCCACTAGTGACTACTCAGTTCTGTGACCACTTGTGACTATTCAGTTCTGTGCTCACTTGTGACTATTCAGTTCTGTGCCCACTTGTGACTATTCAGGACTGTGCCTGCTAGTGACTATTCAGTTCTGTGCCCACTTGTGACTATTCAGTACTGTGCCCACTAGTGACTGTTCAGTTCTGTGCCCACTTGTGACCATTCAGGACTGTGCCCATTAGTGACTATTCAGATCTGTGCCCACTTGTGACCATTCAGGACTGTGCCCATTAGTGACCATTCAGTTATGTGCCCACTTGTGACCATTCAGGACTGTTCCCACTAGTGACTACTCAGAACTGAGCCCACTAATGACTATTCAGGACTGTGCCCACTTGTGACTATTCAGGACTGTGCCCACTAGTGACTATTCAGTACTGTGCCCACTAATGACTATTCAGTACTGTGCCCACTAGTGACTATTCAGTACTGTGCCCACTATTGGCCATTCAGTTCTGTGCCTGCTAGTGACTATTCAGGACTGTGCCCACTAGTGACTATTCAGTACTATGCCCACTAATGACTATTCAGTACTGTGCCCACTAGTGACTATTCAGTACTGTGCCCACTAGTGACTATTCAGTACTGTGCCCACTATTGGCCATTCAGTTCTGTGCCTGCTAGTGACTATTCAGGACTGTGCCCACTAGTGACTATTCAGTACTATGCCCACTAATGACTATTCAAAACTGTGCCCACTAGTGACTATTCAGTTCTGTACCTGCTAGTGAGAATCCTGGATTAAATCTCTAGTATATGAATTACCTGACTATTGTATTTAAGAATAATCTGCTGTGTGAAGAATATCAGATGGTCTATGATCCGCTGTGTTAGTCTCTGACCTGCCTATGCAGAATGGGACAGATGGGCCGGAATACTGACCTCACCATCCAGGACAGGCATGGCGAGCAGTATCTGTGACCGCACACCGTCTGTAGCGCCCTCTTCAGAACATTGTTACAGTTGCAGCAGAGATACTTATTCCCGGGAACGTCCTGACAGATGCTGGTAGGATAGCCAGACACAAACTCATTCTCATCAGGCGTGGAGCACGGGCCACTCTTCAGCTTGGCCATGACACAGGTCCCGGGGGGCTGGTGCACTGTCCTCCTGAGGTGCTTCTGGTGCAGTCTTCAACTCTGAGTGATACCAAAGCTTTGCTCTGTACAGTCCCTCTGCTGTTCTGTACAGCCTCCCTGCTCTGTACAGTCCCTCTGCTCTGTACAGTTCCTCTGCTCTGTACAGTCCCTCTGCTCTGTACAGTCCCTTTGCTGCTCTGTGCAGTCCCTCTTCTCTGTACAGTCCCTTTGCTGCTCTGTGCAGTCCCTCTGCTCTGTACAGTCCCTCTGCTCTGTACAGTCCCTCTGCTCTGTACAGTCCCTTTGCTGCTCTGTGCAGTCCCTCTTCTCTGTACAGTCCCTCTGCTGCTCTGTGCAGTCCGTCTGCTGCTCTGTACAGACACTCTGCTGCTCTGTACAGTCCCTCTGCTATTCTGTACAGGCACTCTGCTCCTCTGTGCAAGTCCTCTGCTGTTCTGTACAGTCCCCACAGTCGTGTTCTGTCTTTAATGAGTGAGAACTAGTTGCGAAATTCCCCTGATTACTCCACGCACTGACAAATGGTGATTCCCCAGCATGTGTGACAGTAATATGTCTGTGTGGAGAACCGGTCGCACAGCACTAGGGGCAGGATATCCGTACAGCTGCAGTAACCATGTCCTGGCTCACACACTCACAAAGTTATTGGTAAAGATATTTTTTCTCACATGTTAAGGTTTCATTTGTGACCATGTTTAGTATATACACAGGAACCTATTTATCAACGGGTTTTATCTATTTACCACTTGTTGCTTCCAACTGTCACTTTTCAAACACATGACAGTTGGAAGCTAATTGGCTGGAGCACCATTTATCACACGCAAATTTTAAAAGCTAAAACTTTTTGATAAATGGTCCCCATAGTATGACTGGAGAAAGAGGCAGAATATAAGTACATAGATGATTTTTTAACACTTTTAAATAATTATGAATACCACATTATTTAGATACTAATGCTGGGTCACCTCACTCTGCCCCGCCCCTCCCCACTTTGCTCCACCCCCCTGCTCTGACCGGTGCTCATCCAGTTACCACCCCAACAATCCCCCTTCACTCCTCTCTCCGCTCCTTCCTACAAGCCCCCCATTTTCATACTTACATATTTCCTGGCTCCTGCCCTAGGTCTGTCCCGTTTTCCTGGGGCTTCTACTGCATGCGCTTTGAGGAGATGGGACAGACCTTATGAAATTTGGATATAGAGATCGTGGCTTGCAAAAATATTCATGCCCCTTAAAAGTCAATTTTTTGGTTATTGTGCACCAGTAGACTCATAATGTACATGTTCAAACTCCGAATTAATTATTTATCTGTAGACTTATTTTTTAAATAAAAATATGAAAATTCTGCCTGCATTAGCATAAGTATTCAACAATTGTGCTGCGGAAGCTCCAAGTTTGCAGATATGGAACCATTGGGTTTGCATCAATGCTGAAAGTAGGGTGGTACGGAGTACCATTAAGATATGTGGTGGTACACAGTACCACCAGCCCACCACTGGGACATGATTTTTATGGGCATTTTTCTAAAATGGTGTCAGTGGCATAACTGTGTGTGGCATTATATGTAATAGGCATTACGGTGTTTTGCTATAATGTGTAATGGACATTACGTTGTGTGGCGTAATGTGTAATGGGCATTACGGTGTGTTGCATAATATGTAACGGGTGTTACGGTGTCTGGCATAATGTGTAATGGGCATTATAGTGTCTGGCATAATGTGTAATAAGCATTACAGTGTGTGGCATACTGTGTAATGGGCATTACAGTGTTTGGCATAATGTGTAATGGGCATTACGGTGTGTGGCATAATGTGTAATGTGTGTTATGGTGTGTGGCATAATGTGTAATGGGCATTATGGTGTGTGTCATAATGTGTAATAAGCATTACGATGTGTGGCATAATGGGTAACGGGCATTACGGTGTGTGACATAATGTGTAATGGGCATTGTGAATGATGTGTGGCATACAGTAGTGTGTAATAAGCTTTACAGTATGCGGCATAATGTGTAATGGGCATTACAGTGTGTGGCATAATGTGTAATGGGCTTTACGGTGTTTGGCATAATGTGAAAGGGGCATTACAGTGTTTGGCAAAATGTGTCATGGGTGTTACGGTGTCTAAAATAATGTGTAATGGGCATTACGGTGTGTGGCATAATGTGTAATAAGCATTATGGTGTGTGTGGCATAATGTGTAATCGGCATTATGATGTGTGGCATAATGTGTAATAAGCTTTACAGTGTGTGGCATAATGTGTAATGGGCATTACAGTGTGTGGCATAATGTGTAATGGGCATTACAGTGTTTGGCATAATGTGTAATAGGCATTATGCTGTGTGGCATAATGTGTAATAGGCATTACAGTGTGTGACATAATGTGTAATAGGCATTATGTGTGTGGCATAATGTGTAATGGGCATTACGGTGTGTGGCATAATGTGTAATGGGCATTATGGCATGTGGCATAATGTGTAATAAGCATTACGGTGTGTGTCATAATGTGTAATAAGCATTACGGTGTGTGGCATGATGTGTAATGGGCTTTATGGTGTTTGGCATAATGTGTAAGGGGCATTACGGTGTTTGGCAAAATGTGTAATGGGTGTTACAGTGTCTAACATAATGTGTAATGGGCATTACGGTGTGTGGCATAATGTGTAATGGGCATTACGGTGTGTGGCATAATGTGTAATAAGCATTATGGTTTGTGGCATAATGTGTAATGGGCATTATGGTGTGTGGCATAATGTGCAATAAGCATTATGATGTGTGGCATAATGTATAATGGGCATTGCGGTGTGTGGCATAATGTGTAATGGGCATTATGGTGTGTGGCATAATATGTAATGGGCATTGCGGTGTCCTGGTATAATGTGTAATGGGCATTACGGTGTGTGACATAAAGTGTAATGGGCATTATGTGTGTGGCATAATGTGTAAGGGGCATTACGGTGTGTGGCATAATGTGTAAGGGGCATTACGGTGTGTGGCATAACGTGGCCATGCCCCTATTTTCATGTAGCCACTCCCCTAGTTTCATGTGACCAGACCCCCTCATGACACGTGACCACGCCCATTTTTACTATCAGTACCACTGAGAAAAAATTTCTACTTGCACCACTGGTTTATGTACAACTGTGAATCAGGCCCATTATAACGTCTAACTGTAGAGCATCAGCTTAAGCATTCAGTCACCAGTTTGATGGAAAACACTCACGCAAACGTTCATCTTTAACATTTATTATGGAGATGCTAGTAACAATCTGGTTATCCTATTGTGTAGGAACTGTGTAATCATCCTACATCTGTGATATGACGCCAGGTATTGTGTAATACTAGCGACGCACACTTGTGCTTGTGTTGTATAACTTTGCGCTATTTATTTGGAGGTAAAAGGTTGATGATGGTGTTACATCAGTTGTGGTCACTGTAGTTTGCAAAATAAATGACAGAGCAGAGGAGAATTTCTCAGGCACATTTTGCTTTTCCACGACACAACTATTGATATTTTTATGGACTGACACCAGTTATGTGGTTGTAGCTGTAAGTCACAATCCTCCCCCTCAAAGGAAACGGTATCCGGACTCCAGGTCGACAGCACAAAGGTCGACACACCTTAGGTCGCCGCCAATTGGTCGACACACCTTAGGTCGACATGGGCAAAAGGTCGACAGGGACAATGTCGACATGGAAAAAGGTCGACATGAGTTTTTCACAATTTTTTTTTCTTTTTTTGAACCTTTTCATACTTAACGATCCACGTGGACTACAAATGGAACGGTAAAGTGTGCCGAGCGAAGCGGTAGCGGAGCGAAGGCACCATGCCTGAAGCATGGCGAGCAAAGCGAGCCATGCGAGGGGACGCGGTGCACTAATTGGGGTTCCCTCTCACTCTACGAAGAAAACAACACCAAAAAAACATAAAAAACTCATGTCGACCTTTTTCCATGTCGACCTTGTTCCTGTCGACCTTTTGTCCATGTCGACCTGTTGTCCATGTCGACCTAAGGTGTGTCGACCAATTGGCGTCGACCTAAGGTGTGTCGACCTTTGTGCTGTCGACCCTCAGTCCCAGACCCAAAGGAAACATTATTTTCCTGGGAGCTAAAGATCAGAACTAAAGGTGAGATACCGGCCGGGCCACTGACTATTGGTCATTATTAGTTATCCTGCGAGAAGTCTAAAGCTGGATACACACCGAGCGATACCGGCCATTCGAAAAACAAACATCGACCGGCCGTTGTATCGTGAGCTCGTCGGCGGGTGAGCGCACCCAAGATGTCTGTTGTTCACAGACAGAGTGCATCAGTTCTGCAGCACAGCCGATGGCCGATACAGCAGGTGCATCTGGCCGGCAATTGCTGCAGGGACTGCCAGTGACTGACATATCAATTTGGAGGGGCACATTTAAAAGTAGTTACTGAACGGTTGAGGTTCTGTGTTTTCCTGTGGAAAGAGGTCTGAGGATCCAAAGTCGGATCAGATTTGCAGTGACAATCCATCAATATGTTCTGTTGATGAAGAAGATGGTGCGGCCTAGGAGGCTTTTCGGTGAGCAGGTCAAATGCCAGAGTGGTTTTCACGGGGCCAGTTGGAAATGTGGTCCGGGTCTCACCTGCACATGCGCCAGAATATAATCCTAATGGCCAAGACATCGCTCCTGTGGTGTCTGCTCAGTTCTCACCTCCTAGAGGGACGAAGGTTCGGAATCCAGGATGAGATCCTGGTGTCCATGCATGCAGATCTCCGAAACTGGGGAGCAGTCCTTGCACGGGAAGTATTTCCAGAGGAAAAGGTCAAGCTGGGAAGCATGTCTGCAATAAGCTTTTTTGGACTAAGAGCTATTTTCAGTGAACATATGCTTCGTGATCTGCCCGTGTTAGTTCTGTCGGACGACTTGACAGCAGTGGTGTAAGTAAGCCGCTAGGGCGGAACATGGAGCTAAGCTACAATGGCAGATGCCGTAAAAGTTTCCGCTGGGTGAAAGGACTGGTAAACGCTATTTTAGCAGTCTTCGTTACGGATGTGAACGATGGAGAAATAGATTCCTCTGCAGATGCAATCTCCATCCGGGAGAAATACAGTCGTCATCGAGAAGTTTCACTGAAGCAAAAAGTCTTTGAGGTGTGCCTCAATTAGACATGTTGGCGTCTCGCCTCAACGAGAGATCTTAGATATATTATTTCAGGTCAGAGGACACTCAAGCTATAGCAGTGGACATCCTCGGGACACCTTGGGTGTTTTCAGTTGGTCTATGTCTCCCCTCCGGTTTCACTCTTCTGAAGGTGATAAGCGTAAGAAGAACGATGGTTCAGGGGATCCTCATTGTTCCGGTCTAAACGAAGAGGACTTGGTATCCAGTTCTTCAATATTTACTCATAGAAGATCCCTGGCCTCTTCCTGTACGTGAGGAACTGTTACTATAAGATCTGGGCGTGTATCACAACTTACCGTGGCTGCGTTTGACGGCGTGGTGGTTGAACGCCATATCCTACGAAAGGATATTCCCAGTGAAGTCGTTTCCACACTTCTTTGGGCTAGAAAAGGCGTAACGGCAAAGCCTTACCACCGTGTTTGGATGATTCCAAGAAGACTACTACGGAAGGTTTCAACTGGGTCGTTATTCTCCGTTCTTTGCAAGCTGGTGTGGGTGCAGGCCTAAAGTTAGGCTTCATTTCAGTGCGGCTTTGGCCTTGTAAATTTTCTTTCGAGAAAGAAGTGGCAACCTTTTCGGAAGTTCGGACCTTCGTGGAAGGGGTACTGCACATCCAACCTCCATTTGTGGCCCCATTGGCACCGTGGGACCTTGACGTGGTGTTGCAGTTTCTTGTGTCAAAAGGTTTGGAACCTTTATGAAAGGTTGTGTTAAAGTTTCTCTCTTGGAGAGTGGTCATGCTTTTGGCTTTGCCGTCCGCAAGGCGGATGTCGGTAGTAGTGGCTGGGTCTCATGACAGCCCCTGTTTGATCTTCCAGGTGGATAGAGTGGAATTGAGAACTTGGATAATAGTTCTGCCAAAAGTGGTTTCGGTGTTTCGCAGAAACCTGCCTATTTGATGCCTGTGGTTGCTTAAGCATTGGCTGATTCAAGGTCTCTCGATGTAGTCAGGGCTTTGAATATTTATGTCGCCAATTTGGTTCAGATTGGGGAATCAGAGGCTCTGTTTGTCTGGTATGCCCCAGAGTGATTGGGGACGCCTGTGTCTCTGCAGTCTGTTACACGCTGGATCTGTGATACGATTTGGCGCGCTCGTTCTACGGCTGGATTGCCATTACCGTAGTAGGTGGTGACTCATTCTACTAAGTAGATGGGCTCTTCTTGGGCGGATGCCCGAGGAGTCTCGCCGGTTCAACTTTGCTGAGCGGGTACTTGGTCGGGTTCAAACACTTTGGCTAAGCTATACAAGTTTGATACCCTGGCTGATGGGGACCTCATGTTTGCTCAATCGGTGCTGCAGAGTCGTACGCACTCTTCCACCCGGTCTGGAGCTTTGGTATAAACCCCATGGTCCTTACGGAGTCCCCAGCAACCGGTAAATCCTTTTCTCTTAGTCTGTAGAGGATGCTGGGAAGAAGATCGTAGATGTGCTAAATTTATCACATCTACGATCAGGTCTGAATCACCCCCTATGTCTTGGAAAGAGATAAAGTGGAAGGAGATAACGTACCAGTCAATCAGCTCCGAGCGGCCATGTTACAGGCTGTGTTTGAAAAATGACAGTTAGGAGCTGATTGGCTGGCACTTTATCTCTATCAACTGTATCACTCTCCCAAGCTTAGTACATAGACCCCCTAAGCATACTTACCTATTCTCCCAAAATGGCCAGGAGCCTCTAGAACCGCCCGTGGAGCTGGTCCAGACCCTCCACCCAGCCACCCACTTACTGGGATCCAACAGCTGACGACGCGATTAGCGCTGCAGGGTTAGGCTGGGGCACCAAGAGGGACGGCATTGGGTACCAAGTAGTCACAGCTATGTCCTCATGACACCACTTCAGCGAGCCGAGCAGCATGGAATCAGATTTGGCAATGCCTCACACTCCTACTGCAGAGGCTCCATAGATCTGGTGGGGGGCCCTGGGAGTGGGGTACCTCACAATTGATCATCCATCACTTACCCCTTGTTTTAAATGTTAATATAACCTGTGATACACCTGTACCTGCTCTGTTCCTCTGATACACCTTTCCCTGCTGTGTTCCTGTGATACACCTGTACCTGCTCTGTTCCTGTGATACACCTGTACCTGCTGTGTTCCTGTGATACACCTGTCCCTCTGATACACCTGCCACTGCTGTGTTCCTGTAATACACCTGTCCCTGCTGTGTTCCTGTGATACACCTCTACCTGCTGTGTCCCTCTGATACACCTGTCCCTCTGATACACCTGTCCCTGCTGTGTCCCTGTGATACACCTGCCCCTGCTGTGTCCCTGTAATACACCTGTCCCTGCTATGTCCCTGTGATACACCTGTCCATGCTGTGTCCCTGTGATACACCTGTCCCTGCTGTGTGTCTGTGATATGCCTGTCCCTGCTGTGTCCCTGTGATACACCTGTTCCTGCTGTGTCTCTGTGATATACCTTTCCCTGCTGTGTCTCTGTGATACACCTGTACCTGCTGTGTTCCTGTGATACACCTGTACCTGCTGTGTTCTTGTGATACATCTGTGCCTGCTGTGTTCCTGTGATACACCTGTGCCTGCTGTTTTCCTGTGATACACCTGTACCTGCTGTGTTCCTGTGCTACACCTGTACCTGCTGTGTTCCTGTGATACACCTGTACCCAGAGCCGTAACTACGTGAGTGCCAGATGTGGCTGGCACACAGCGCAGTCGCCCTGAGGGCGCAACGGCTAGTGGCTTGTAATGAGTCAAAATGACTCATTACAAGCCGACCTCTGCTTTGCTGTGTGCGCCGCGCTGGAGAAGAGGAGAGGAGCAGCTCCGGAGGCAGGGGATGAGGAGGAGGGAGGGGGACTGGAGCCGCAACAGCACTATGTAATTGGTAGTGGCGCAGCTGCAGCAGTCCCCTCTCCTTCCGCATTGGCTGCTCGACGCCGCTGTGAATGCTGGGATGAGGGAAGCGCATTCCGCCAGCCAATGCGAAAGGAGAGGGACACCTCCTTCTCCCCTGCTCAGGATCTGCTGCATGAAGCCTATGCCGAGGAGCCTGAGCCAGCGGGGAGAGATGGTATCTATCTATCTATCTATCTATCTATCTATCTATCTATCTATCTATCTATCTATCTATCTGTCTGTCTGTCTGTCTGTCTGTCTGTCTGTCTGTCTGTCTATCTATCTATCTATTCTGTCTGCCGCAATGTGTAAAAAGGGGGACTGGCTGCCGTAATGTGTAAAAAGGGGACGCTGTCTGCCGTAATGTGTAAAAAGTGGACGCTGTCTGCCGTTATGTGTAAAAAGGGGACGCTGTCTGCCGTAATGTGTAAAAAGGGGGATGCTGTCTGCCGTAATGTGTAAAAAGAGGATGCTGTCTGCCGTAATGTGTAAAAAGGGGGACGCTGCCTGCCGTAATGTATAAAAAGGGAACGCTGTCTGCCGTAATGTGTAAAAAGGGGACGCTGTCTGCCGTAATGTGTAAAAAGGGGACGCTGTCTGCCGTAATGTGTAAAAAGGGGGACACTGTCTGCCGTAATGTGTAAAAAGAGGACGCTGTCTGCTGTAATGTGTAAAAAGTGGACGCTGTCTGCCATAATGTGTAAAAAGGGGACGCTGTCTGCCGCTATGTGTAAAAAGGGGACGCTGTCTGCCGTAATGTGTAAAAAGGGGGATGCTGTCTGCCGTAATGTGTAAAAAGAGGACGCTGTCTGCCGTAATGTGTAAAAGGGGTATGCTGTCTGCCGTAATGTATAAAAAGGGGACGCTATCTGCCGTAATGTGTAAAAAGGGGACGCTGTCTGCCGTAATGTGTAAAAAGGGGATGCTGTCTGCCGTAATGTGTCAAACAGGGGACGCTGTCTGCCGTAATGTGTAAAAAGGGGATGCTGTCTGCCGTAATGTGTAAAAAGGGGGACACTGTCTGCCGTAATGTGTAAAAAGGGACGCTGTCTGCCGTAATGTGTAAAAAGGGGGCCGCTGTCTGCCGTAATGTGTAAAAAGGGGACGCTGTCTGCTGTAATGTGTAAAAGGGGGACGCTGTCTGCCGTAATGTATAAAAAGGGGACACTGTCTGCCGTAATGTGTCAAACGGGGGACGCTGTCTGCCGTAATGTGTAAAAAGGGGACGCTGTCTGCCGTAATGTGTAAAAAGGGGGACACTGTCTGCCGTAATGCGTAAAAAGCGGACGCTGTCTGCCGTAATGTGTAAAAGGGGACGCTGTCTGCCGTAATGTGCAAACAGGGGACGCTGTCTGCCGTAATGTGTAAAAGGGGACGCTGTCTGCCGTAATGTGTAAACAGGGGACGCTGTCTGCCGTAATGTGTAAAAGGGAACTCTGCCTGGTGTAGTGGCGCTACTGTGCGGTGTAATTTGAATAATGGAGACTACTGTGCACCATCGTATATATTGGTATTATTTTGTGGCCACACCCCTTCCACATGAAGCCACGCCCCTGCATGGGAGGGGCGCCAATGCTGTTTCTTGCACACAGCGCTAAAATGCCTAGTTACGGCACTGCCTTTACCTGCTGTGTCTCTGTGATATGCCTGCTCCTGCTGTGTTCCTGTGATACACCTATCCCTGCTGTGTGTCTGTGATACACCTATACCTGCTGTGTTCCTGTGATACACCTGTACCTGCTGTGTCTCTGTGATACACCTGTCCCTGCTGTGTCTCTGCATACCTCCCAACATGATCCTCTCCATGGTGGTCATTCCGAGTTGATCGCTCGCTAGCTGTTTTTAGCAGCCGTGCAAACGCTATGCCGCCTCCCACTGGGAGTGTATTTTAGCTTAGCAGAAGTGCGAACGAAAGGATCGCAGAGCGGCGGCAAAATTTTTTTGTGCAGTTTTAGAGTAGCTCAATACCTACTCAGCGCTTGCGATCACTTCAGACTATTCAGTTCCTGTTTTGACGTCACAAACACGCCCTGCGTTCGCCCAGCCACGCCTGCGTTTTTCCTGGCACGCCTGCGTTTTTCCGAACACTCCCTGAAAACGGTCAGTTGACACCCAGAAACGCCCTCTTCCTGTCAATCACTCTGCGGCCAGCAGTGCGACTGAAAATCTTCGCTAGACCCTGTGTAAAACTACATCGTTCGTTGTAATAGTACTTCGCGCGTGCGCATTGCGCTGCATAAGCATGCGCAGAAGTGCCGTTTTTTTGTCTCATTGCTGCACAGCGAACGAATGCAGCTAGTGATCAACTCGGAATGACCACCCAGGAGAGACACAATGCTTTGCTCCTGGACTTTTCTCTTAATTTATGATTGCAGGCACCTGTGTTGAACAGGTTAATGAATAAAACTATGTACACACTGGCAGATTTTTTTGGGTCGGCCAGACAATCTGACAATTTTTTGGGAAATTATAGGCACCAATATCTGAGCTACACACTTGAATTTTTTTTATTTTTTTAGTTACCAATTTTCTGCCACGTCACACTGCATTTGCATATGTCCACCTACAAGGTGGATGACAGAGGGACAGGAAAACATAGGAAATATGGGCAGATTATTGAGAACGCACACACACTGCTAGATGAGGAGATTGTGGCAGATATTTTTGGTTTGGGACGATAGACCGAAAAATCGATTGCTGTGTTCCTTTGATACACCTGTCCCTGCTGTGTTCTGGTGATATACCTGTCCCTGCTGTGTTCTGGTGATATACCTGTACCTGCTGTGTTCCTGTGATACACCTGTCCCTGCTGTGTTCTGGTGATATACCTGTCCCTGCTGTGTTCCTGTGATACACCTGTCCCTGCTGTGTTCCTGTGATACACCTGTCCCTGCTGTGTTCCTGTGATACACCTGTACCTGCTGTGTTCCTGTGATACACCTGTACCTGCTGTGTTCCTGTGATACACCTGTACCTGCTGTGTTCCTGGGATACACCTGTACCTGCTGTGTTCCTGTGATACACCTGTCCCTGCTGTGTTCCTGTGATACACCTGTCCCTGCTGTGTTCCTGTGATACACCTGTACCTGCTGTGTTCCTGTGATACACCTGTACCTGCTGTGTTCCTGGGATACACCTGTACCTGCTGTGTTCCTGTGATACACCTGTACCTGCTGTGTTCCTGGGATACACCTGTACCTGCTGTGTTCCTGTGACACACCTGTACCTGCTGTGTTCCTGTGATACACCTGTACCTGCTGTGTTCCTGTGATACACCTGTACCTGCTGTGTTCTGGTGATATACCTGTCCCTGCTGTGTTCCTGTGATATACCTGTCCCTGCTGTGTTCCTGTGATACACCTGTACCT